>NC_084980.1:25652640-25757640 GCF_963691925.1 Scomber scombrus
GAGAGAGGGGTCATGGACACACACCCCAAGGCTCCATTTCCTCAGTAGTTTATGTGTTGGATAAGAAAATCTTAATCTACAAAGTAAACAAGGTCACAGTGGCTTAAATTAACTATATTTTGCTCAAGTGAGGTAAACTTATAAAGTGGCACAAGATGGAATTGCATGAATAAAGTGGAAGTGCTTACCTGTGCTGGTTTTAAAACAATAACCAAACGTCATGTCTAAGTACATTTCTTATCCATTTTTTAGCCAATAAAAATGTCTTTCTGAGGTATCATGAGACATTCTCCTCAGTGTAAGGTACTTTTAATACATTTTCAAAGAGAATCTTACAATAAAAAGGAATTCATAAGAGATTATAAGGCCTGAAAAAGTAAAATGCCAGACACACCATGGAGGTAATCTTAGTATACAAGCAAGTTTAGTGTATCTCTGCACTGCTTGTTGACAGCATTTATGCTCACATGTGTTTGTACTTTATCTCTTCATCTCATTTCACAAAACACTTCTTTTCCTCCAACTCTCAAACAAACCTGTTCCAGTGTTTACCCACAAACCCTTTCAAACACAGGCACTCGACACACTCAAAAGCATCCTTACATACACACTCCTAGATATCAAACACACACAGATATGAATCACAAATAGCTCACTTCCTCTCACGGCCTGGGTGAGCGTCACGCTTCAGTCGGAAAACCTCACAATAAAGACGAGTTTTGTTCTTTTTTTCTCTTTTCAGCAAAAACACAGTCACAAAATAAACTGTTTGCATCCTCTGGGGAGGCAACAGTGAGATCTGCTTGTGTATCACTTAAAGTGTTATGGCATCTTTCGACTGTGAGTGCCGCCTGATGTTTCACTAACCAGGGTATCTGCAGATTTCACATTTTGTTTTCTACTTTTCTACTTTTTAACTCTGCGTCTTGAGTTTCACTTTTTTCACACAGTATACACCGTACATATCATTATACAGAATGTGGTATCATGTAACAAACAATTAAATGGATCTATGGCTAAATAGCTATCTCTCTTAACTTAAGAGACTTTTTCTTCATAATAAACCAGATCCAGACATGAAATCATCCAATTTGACTGAACAACTTTAAAAGAGAAATAATTGACACTTCCTATTTACAATGATAAAATCAACCCTTTTGACTCAAATTTCAGAAGACTCTGCCTTGTGTAGACATACTGTAGTAGCCGCAGGTAAACTAGTGTTTTGGTTTGTTTTTTGTATATATTCTGGCCGGTTGTGGCATGTTATAATTGCTGTTTCTGTGAGGAAGTTCCAAATTGTAACATATTCCTTCAATTTGTGTTTGTAGCTACTCTCTTAATGATGGTAATGCAGTGTTGGATTTGTTATCACTGTGTTATTTCCTCTTTCATGTATTCATTTGACTCGATCGTTGATATGCCCGTGGCCTGACATGAGTAGTAGACATACTTAAATGTATTACCGATCTGCCAGTTTTTCCCCCCAGTCCATTTTTATTGATATTTAGGCTTAAAAACACTCAGGCCAATCCAGACTTTACCAGGCTCCATCATTAGCCATGTTCTGTAGCCGTCACTCAAGTGAAATAGTCAAACCCAAAATGTAGCGATTATATGACTGCACTGTTACATCAGATGCAAATACTCTAGCTGTGTTGTGCACCATTTATGCACATTTACACAACATTTAAGCTGACGTATTTGGTATCCTTGGAAAATTTGGGATCTCCAGTAGAATTTGAAATGTATTGTATGCATCTGTATAAATTCAATCCAGCAAATTTAAGAAGTCAGAAAATGTAAATTAAAAAAGGGGCTTACAAAAACATTACCAAAGCTTTAAAAAAAATGCTGAAACTAGACAGTGTATGTGCAGAAGATGTACATATAAAATAAGAACTATGGTTTAGTGGTGATTGGACAGCTATTGTACAAGCAATAAGCTGAACTTCAAGCTTCAAGGTTCATTTTTTTAAATTATACAATGCAGGATTGCAAAATGAAATTCAGCCATGTAACACAAAATTATGAAATATTCAAACCCATTTACAAGAATTCTCAAGAATCCATTACTACTAGGATCTCTGTGCAATCATGGTATTAGTCTAAGTCTTGCCCAAGACTCATACTGACTCACCTTGACCTGAATCCTACAAGGGGATTGTTACTGAGCTACGGTAATGAAAAAAAATCCACTTCTTGTTTGTCTCTTGAACAAGAACAGCTATAGTGTGAGTGTAACCTAAAGACGATGAAATGGGTTGGCTGAAAAACAGGACTTTGATTCAAGGTAACAACACCAACTGACACAGGTAAATATATTGGGATGTTAAGTCTTTTCAGTTTAAAGCAGTGTAAGAAATAAACAAACAGACTCCTGTAATAAAAACGCATTTACTTAGACACCAGAAATCTCCAATACCCCACTGAATGTTAGCAGATTAGTGACTAGCTGGTCGTTACAAGGTCAGCAATTAGTCAAAATAGTGGAGCATTTAGCTGCTAAAGAGCCAGATGTTATTTTCAGGAGTTGGCGGAAAGAAAAAGGGGTCAAAACGTCAGTGAATATGAGACTTACATTCACCAGATCTAAACAAATACAAGGCTAATATTTCTCTGTATCTGCTGGATGTGTAAATAAGGAGTTCTTTGCGTTCTTTGAACAACGTTTTATAGCTCGTTTCCAATGTCTGCAATTGGCCAAACCTAAACAGTAATTCATTTTAAAGGTCTCAGATAAGATCCACTGCGTTGAGTCACTAAGTCAAACAAAGTGCTGCCATGTGTTGCAAGAATGACTCCTGTTTAGTTTTCTGGAGAAACTCTGCAGTCAAACTCTTCATCTAATCCCGAGATGCAGCTGCTTGTAATCTTGCATCTTTCATTTGTGATATAGGATAAGCAAGTTTTGAAACTCGCTAACACATTCAGATTTCTACACATTATTACATCATACAAGCCACGTGAAAGGAAGCATTGATCTCCTGAATATTCTCTGGAGCTAATAAAGCCGGCCTTATTTTCAATAAAACATTTCTAAGGTCATGTACTTGATTTTCCAAAGATTTAATAAACTCAGAGGTTATGCAACTTTTCGACTCAAATAGACGGTTCATGCACCAGAAGGACAAAAAAAAAGACATGCACAATCACTTTGTCCCTCTGGCCTTCTTCAGACCACTGACTCAGGGTGTCCTGTAAGGTGCCCCAAGAATAGAACAAACATGATAAAGTGCCCCGTAGGTATCGCCCAAATGAGAAAACAGACCAAAGTTCTGTAATTGCTGTCTTAGTTATGGGTAAATCAGGATGAAGTGTCCTGTAGAGTTCCTCTAAATGTGACAATCTGGTATGACGTGCCCTCATGGGTGCCCTTGCAGTGGAAGAGAGTGTGATAGTGCTCTGTAAAGTACTCTACACAAGATGTAATGCAGTGCCCTTTGAGTTGCTGTTATAATCGGATAAGCTGGAGGTTTTGTATGGGTGCCCCTTCTAGTGAAATAAAAGTTTTTTTTAAAAGTGCTATTATGGACCCTTATATGCAACGTTGTGTGCTCTCTCAATGAAAAAAACAACGAAAAAACATGGTGAAGATGGACATTTATACCTTATCTGCACCTCGCCCCTTGTCATCACATTACTAAGATCCATATTCTCCATATATTGTATAAAAGTGCTGTTTACCTTTAATAATATAAGTATTCTAGTTCTACATTTTTACAGCAGATGTGTTTGAGGAAGAAGCAGTTTTTAAAATATAGAGGTATTATTCTGAGTTATCCTATACAATGTTTATATCAATTGGGGATGTAGCTCTTTTTTTGTTGTTTACCAACAATGCATCGTTGTTCTCTGATAGGGGCCCACTGAATGTATCAGGTGCCATTTATATTTTTTCATTCTTGACCCTCCGACAATCTGACTACTACTTCCGATTGTGTATTTTCATAATTAAAATGAGTGAAATAGTGTAAAAGTGAAAAAGTTCCATTTCCAAATCATGTTTTCTACATTATTTTTCAGTTTGAGGTTTGACTGGTGCTCTCTTGATTACATCATCTTGTTGTGCTCGCTTCTTCTAAAATGGTTTGATGGCCCCGACTGGATGAAGTTGAACTAACTTCAATGGCAGTGGATTGAAATGAGAATGAATTCCACATTTTCTGATATTCTGGGAACTCTGCTCAAATTTGTGCTAAATTTAGATGGAAATGTAACTTCAAAATAAATGATAGTTCCCATATTTATGATGACACATGTGTGGCTCACTGATGTGTTTTTAACAATGGAGCTCTATGAGACAGAGGAATCAGATATATCAGCTGCACAGAGAATAGTGCAATAAATTCCTTATTGTTTAGCGGATTTCTCAACATATAGAAACATACAGTATCACCTGCCTTATCTTTTATGAATAAAACATGAATACTGGGACTTAAGATTATTATCCCTCAGCGTGAACGTGAAACGCAAAGTGCTGCGATTTCAAGTGTGACATCAGGCTGGCATCATACGAGGCTCCACCTCGTTAACTTAAGAACAAACATGGAGGCCGTCAGAATGTTAAGTGCTGCCTTGTCTAACATTAACTCCATTTTCAAAGGTCAGGACCACAGTTGAGGCAGTGATGAATGAAGCACTTCATTCCTTTGCTTATAAACCCCCCCTCTCTATCTCTATCTGTCCTTATGTATGGTGGTCTAATCCCCACCTTCCACCCTCCTCCTTTTACCTCTCCTCCTCCTCCATTTCCTGTATTTCTCTCTCATTTCTGTCGTTTCCTCCCCTCCCCTCTCTCTGTGGTTTTCGCTGGCCACTTAATGGAATGCATGGCATTTCCTCCCTCTCTCCCTCCCCCCTCTTTTCTTCTTCTTCTCCTCCTCCTCCTCCTCCTCCTTTCTCCATCCTTTCTCTGGCCCCATCCTTCTGTAATGAAACATAAACTTTGACATTTGTCAACTTACTCCTCCCATCAACAATTTGCAGTGTCCGGGGGTGGAGAGTTTACTGTAGCGTGGCGTCCTCAGGCTAAAGCGCCGCTTGCGGCCAGCCCTGACCCCTCGCCCTGTTCTCTCGCTGCTCTTTAGTGTACTTGATCTTTCTTTCATTCTTCTTTCTTGTGATTCTGTTAGTTTCTTCATCATGCTTCTCCTCTCGCTTCCTTCTTTGTGCTCTTTCTTTCTTCCTATTTCTTTTGTCGTACTTTCTCTCTTTCGTTCGCCCGTCTGTGTTGCTTCATAATCTCCTTTTCTTTTCTCACCCACTCTCTCCTTCTCCCTTTAATTCAATTCTCTGCTGGTAATCTGGTTATTCTTTTCTTCTTTTTTTTGTCCACTGAGTACCCTCATACTCTTTCATTCTCTCTTTCATTCTCCAAGTTCATTGATAAGGTCTTTTGCCCTTTTCCTCCCCCCCTCATGTTTCATATTCCAGTCCTCACAGCTTGAATCAATAGCAGTTTCGCAGCTAATTCCACAGCTCTACATCAATACCCAAAGGCTGCAGTCTCCTCCATCACCCCCTGCTATGAATATTCAAATGCGTATCATAATAAAGTGTTTTTTCTAAATGCATTAGCACGCAGAGGGGAGGGGGCTTCATTCCAAAATGAGATTTTCACCATTTGAAGGAAGTGACAAACACGTTTATGACATGACTCACATAAACAAAGAAGATGATGCTTTATATAGGATAAAAGGTTAATTTGGCTCCTTTGCATTTCACTGAGTGATGGACATGAGATGAGGTCTTATTTTTTTCAACATGGTGATCTAGTTTTTTGGTTAAAACTGCAGTAGAGGCAGAACAAAGCAAGGCCAAAGCGTACCACAGAGAGCTTAATGAAGTGGTTTTCTACATGCATTAGCAAACTGAGAGGGGTTTCATCTCAAAAGTGAGATTTGGAAAAACTGGCACGCACTCGCACGCAGTGACTGACAGCATGAAATTAAAACACTGACGTTAGTTTTAAAGGAAAGCTGTGAAAGCTGGTTCTGTTGGTCTAAACAAAAACAATCGCAGGGTCTTGATACTCTAGGGATTGTGAATGATTGTCTTCAGGTAATGATTTTTTCCCTCAAAATCTCCACATATTGGATTTAAACTGTTAGAAAGACAAACTAGGTCCAGAATGTACCACAAAAGTCAAAGACATGGCTCTCTTTCTTTATTTTCCCCCCTTCTTTTTCTGTCCTCACACATTTTCTGTCTCTCTTTCTTTCACTCTATTCATCCCTTGCTCTCCCCAGCAAATCCAAAAGTTGTGTCGCCATAGCAACAGCTGCCGTCTGCAAAAATTACCTAAATCCCTCCCTTTTCTTTTTTTTCCCTTTTTTTTTTACTGTGTGTTCCCAGTGACATTCAATGGATACTGTTTTGATGTGGGAACAAATAAACGAGTCATGGGGGTGTAAAAAAAGAAAGAGGGGAAAGAGGTTGATGTTAGGGGATCGAGAGAGTAGAGCAGCAGAGCAGAAAGAGGAGAGGAGGGATTAGAGGTGGAAAAGCCTGGTGGCCAGACAGGCAGCCAGTCAGCCGGAGAGAAAAACAGTGAGACAGAAAGCAAACACAGACGAGGATGGACGCAGGAAAGCAGCCAGACAGACACGCAAACAGTCATGCAGATACATAAAAACACAAATCAAATAACCAAACAAACAAACAGTAAACAAAGAAAGGCAAGCCAAGGGCACACAAATACCCAGCGGCAGACATACAAACAGACAGACAGACAGATAGGCTGACCCAGTGAGACAGGGCAGCATGTGAAACAGGTAGCAGGGAGAAAGGAGACAGACGTGTGTCGCCATGGTAACACTGAAACCAGCGAGTAAAGGAGAGAGAGAGAAAAAGAGAGGTGGTAGTGGTGGTGGTGGTAGTGGTGGTGGTGGTGATGGGAGGGGTGGAGGGAGGGGGGGGTTAAGAGGGATAGATACAGGAAGCATGCTGTCCCCATGGTAACACAAACGGAGGGATCCTGAGAGAGGGGAAGCGAGGCCGAAACAAAAAAATCCAACAACAACAACAAAAAACAAAACAACAACACAAAAGGCATGTTAAAAAAGTGGGATCCTCACTCCTCAAATCCCTGCACCTCTCTCTCCATCTCCCCTCTCCACGCAGATGCCTGATTTGCATCACTGTGTTTATGTGGTATGATGTGTTTATGAGAAGCCTGAGCCCGCTTCTATGCGGCCAATTAGTGCCTCCAACATGCCATTTATGAATCTCAGACTTTGCCAGCGAGCAGCAGTTTCATCACAGTGATGAGGAAGGCATGTAGTTGTGGAAGAACCCTGACGGATGGTGTAAATTATGACAGCTTGCAGCATTATTCTTGGTTGGACGGCGTACAAGGCAATCTGTTGTCTTATCATGTGTGTGAGACAAGGCCAGTTTCCAGGATCATGGCTGAGCCAATTCAACAAAGACAATCACATTCAATTGAGATAAAGCCTCAGTGGAAATCATGGAGCTAGGAAACTTCCCCAGAACGCTTATCAGACGCTAGTAATTACTCTTCAGCAAACACGCCAGCAGATTTGCAACTATTGTACCACTTAATCAGAGCATTGTGAAAGCAAAAAGGCTTGTGGCAGAATGTGACGAAATGAGTCAAGTTGCTTGACCTGAATGTGCTGCTGACTACATCGACTGTCATTGCCAGGAAAAGAGTCACCGAACACAGCCTCCGGATTTACACTGAGCGCTAGTAGCAGCAGCAGCAGGGTCTCAATGAGCCCACTGTCATTGAACAAACTCGGAGCACAACATGGGAAATGGCACAGAGAGCTAACAGCAGCTAATGGCTAACCAGCTAATCCAATTGGCAACTGCTTCTTTGACATGAATTGCTACAGTTGAATCCAGGAAGCACACTAACTTTGTGGTGCATTGGAATGCTTTTGGACCATACTAACAGACTAGAAATTGTCATAAAATGTGTCTTTCTTTTTCTTTTATACACCAAAAAAAGAAAAAAAAAGTCCTAACAAATCCCATCAGTATTCATATAGCATCTATGCTGTTCACAGCACAGATTTTTACCGCAGGTATCATTGAAAATTCTCCCTTTCCCAGGCATATTTACCATTGTGTTGGGTCATTAATGCACGCTCAACTCATAATTACTATATTTCCAACAGCACTTTACGGCAGCATAATTGCAGTGTGCGGCAGATGGCTGTTGGCTAACTGGCTTGCAGTTACGCCTAATGGCTATTTGCTATCGGTGTAAAACAGGCAAATGGTTCGCTGGCCAGCAGCTATAGCTTAAAATAGACAGTTGTCCTGTGTGGGCTCAGCCAGAATTGAAATGACTGTGTGCTCCTCATTATCTGCAGCAGTGAATTCACCACACAATGATTATCCATAAAAGCGAAGGAAGAGAGTGATAAACATTTTTTTTTCCCTGTCTGATTTTCTAAGTGCACTGAAGCTAAATCCAAAAAGGTTAATTTATGCAGAAAAAACTGGACCGTGTTTATTTCTAATTATAATGACCATTATTCTTGGAAAATAATTACCCATGTGAAGTTCAGTGCAACAAATGTAAATCGTTAATGATTGTATATAGCATAACTGCTGTTCAAAGACAGACTTTGTGGATGTTTATAAGGCGGCATGCTCCACAAAAGACATTCATGCTGTTTTTGTCTGCAATTTTATCTTCCTACTCAAGAGGGAAAAGTGGGGGGGAAGGAGAATGTATATTCCTTTTCAAACAAGGAGACTAATTACAAGGGATTAAGTAATTGCATGGGGAATAGTCAGGAAATCTTGCTCAAAACCTTTTGTTCCAAACCCCATTAATTTCACCCTGCTCTGTCTAGTCTATAACGGGTTGACTTTCTGTGCACTGTTTCAAAGGACAAATCTGCAAGATATTTTCTGTGCCGTTAAGAAAACAGCAGTTCATAAAGGCAGAGGTACAGGCAGCTTTAGTGTGAAAGGCTCACATTCAGTTGAGGTTGAAAAGAGAAGCATTTTGTGGTGGAAAAAGTTTGATGGAGGTACACTTCCTTTTTTAATGATTCAAAATGAAATAAGTTTTAGGCTTCTAGTGTGCTTTGCAACAACTCTTCAAGGAAAAGTATATATTAAAAATATAAAAAAGTTTGAGTTAGTGTCACTTTTTTGAAACACTTTTTGCTTGTGTGTCAAGGTCTAGAAACTTATTATGATGGAGACGTGGAAAACACTCTGAAGGCAACTCATTTTTGCATTCACACTCCAAAAGTGCCACAATTATGTATAGGCCTACTTGAGCAGAGCACAAAATGAAAGAAAAAGCTTTTATGGGGGGAAAAATGCAATAATTGCAGCACCAAAGGTTCAGATAGAACTCAAAACACAGAGTTAACAACAAAAAGGAAATCGCAAGCTATTTGTGAAGTTTTATATTTGAAATTGTCACATTGAAGTTGATCTACTTGCAACATATTCAGGTTCCAAGATGTTTATTGTAAGTTTTGTAGAGGTGTAAATCAAAGCTCTTAATTTATCAATCAATAAAGAGAGTATAAAGTTAAGTGATTCAGAATTCAGGAGCACCTCGAGCTCCTTTTCGTATTGACGGAGGCCAGTTGACGGGGCTCAGGCACCTACAGCTGAAGAAGAAAAGTTTGAGGATGTTGCCGAAGAGAAGGACCTTTAAAATGCTATGCTGACTGTTTCCTCATTGCAATTCTGACCAGGATGAGGCGATAGAAAACAGATAGATGGATTAAAGTAAGTACATAATGTATTTTTTTTTACAGTATATTAGCATTCATGCATGCAAAGTGAACTTCATATACTACATATACTCCAAAGCCTATTTTTACTTCTGATATTACAAACGTCTGTAATGTGGATATGGAACTCGGTATCTGACTTAGATATGATATTTGCTTGAATGAAAATAGCTCGCCTGGTGCATAAGCCAAAAAAAATGTCTAGCTTCTGGGTTTGCCATCACGTTATGCGCCAACTGAATGTAGTGTTGAAAGTAGTATTTCTCCAGCTGGCCCTGCCTGCACGTTCCTGCTCAGTCCATAGACTTTATATTGGAACAAACTTTAAAATTGTTCTTCTAGGCTTGGGGGAATTTTTATGAATGTAAAACCTTCATAGATTAAAAATGAACAATATAAGAGTAATAACTGACCTTGTCTGCAGCTGGAGCGGTCCTGTCAACAGTTTTAAAGACATGTCAGTAAGGAAAATGCTTTTTGGGGCACAGGGGATTTTTTTCACTGCAATATCCGGAGTGGCGAATGGAAAAAATGGCAGCATGGCTCCATATCCATCATTCACTATCATTCCAATATACTGTTTATGAATATTTATGCTCAAGACAGAAGAAGTACCTGGTCCCTTTCATTCTAAGCATTTTGCCAAAACCATATTTTATCATATAGCTATCAAAAACACACACTGAAATTTGAATTTTAGACAAAACCTACCACTCCTTTCATCATTGTGTTGATAAAATTAGGTATAAATCCTCATAGTTTCCCCTTGGCACTAATATTGCACATCTACGTCTCCGCACATTAGTGTGCAGGATGAAGAATTTAGACACTGCTTCTCTTTCCCCATCACGACCCCATGACTGCTCTTATTTTGGGTCCGCAGGTAGCTTCATTGCGTTTGGGGAAAGAGATCGAGTCCTCTGTGGTCAAAGCTGTCTGAACTCTGGGACTCCCAATCAATCCTCTCTCTCTGTGTCTGTCTCCCCCTCTGTGTTTCTCATTGCTCACTCGCCCCCTCCACACAGTGATGGAGGTCATGTGTGGTCAAGAGCTGAGAATGGACAATCCGGCAGCCGCTGTACCCACTATCATCACTGCAGCTCATATCACTCTCTCTCTCTCTCTCTCTCCGCTCAATACAGTACAGCCATATTACCTTGCCCGCACGCTCTTTGTCCTCTAATTACAGTGTTTAGAAGTACAACAATGTGATTTTCTTAGGGAAGAGTATAAGGGATGACAATTTGAAATCAGTAATTACGTGACTGTTACTAATTCTAGTAAAATATCATTATTCATTAGTCTTTCTTGTTGTCAGACCAGTGGTGGGAAGGGTTTTGTCACTGAGCGAAAACTGAAAAAAAATGGTCTTTTTTACATGTTGTGTGTTCGCTGAATGACACAGGTAAGCCTCCATCCAGGAATCACCAGCTTCAGAGATGGAGACCGTGTTAATCCTGCAGCCTCACAGTGAGGACAGGACTGGGCTAGCTGTTGACAGTCGTTAAATACCTTCAAACTGTGCGCTGGCTGCTTGTTAAACCACAATGTGTCTCTTTCTATTTCTTTATGTGTTAAATAAGGAAGATGTGACATGTGCGAGTGGAGGCTTTGGAGTAGTTGGGAGGCATCTTTGACAGGATTTCATTGATTAACAGAAAGTAAAGTTAGAGGTAATGTTCTGCTCTTGAGAGAGAGCTGTGAAGTGGGAAGAGCCACTGCTTCATGATGTATTTTCTCCCACTGTAGATTCCCACTTAATATAATGGTAATCCTACAAAGTTTATATAGCCACAAGTTGAATATTAATTATCTGATTAACATTCAATCTTTTTCCCATTTTAAGATTGTGAGTAAGATGTTCTTGTTTTCCGGCACACTGCACGGCTAAACTTATTTATTTACTTGTCTATTTATTGACTTATGTCTTATTATGTAGAGGTTCATTATTTTATCCTGATTTTTAAATTATGATCACCGGGACCTGAGTACTGCATTTCATTCTCTTTCATGTATCTACATGGCTGGAATAACAATAAACATCCTTGATCCTCAGCCACCATTGGTATGAAGAAGAATGCACAAATCAAAATGGTAGAAAATTTGAAATGATTCGTTATAGAATTTGGGAAGAATGTGATGCCAATGGATGCTGGATTCATCAAAAACCACAAAATGTTTAATTACATTAAATTTAGTGATGGACTTACCCAAACGCACCTTTGTAGTTGTACAGTAGTTAACTTCCTGACATACAAGTACACAGACTTGTTCCTTTGACTTTAAATCAAAGGACCAGATATTTTCTAAAACAGCTGCTTGTCTTTTATATAGTGATGAGTCAACCAACAGAGTTACATGCTCATTCAAGCCTTTGAAGTGCTCCAACTGCCAGTCTCCTAATATTATGTGTGTAAAAAACTGAACCTTCAGAAACCCTGAGCATCTGAAATAACTCCTCCAAACGCTCTACCAACACTTTCAGTAAAGTAATATTATTACTTTTTCAATGAGTCATATGTTTGGAGTAATTAAGTAAATGTTTTTAATTAACTTGTCCAACACTGTGCAATTACCTTTTTATTGCAACGCTGTAAATTCGCTTTTCCTTTGCTTATCTTGCCTTTTACATTTTCTCCCTATATATGTTTTTTTTTCAAAGTTTCTCCAAGTCCTTTTTCTCCCTTTTCCTCCGTTGCTATGGTAACTCTCTCTCTCTCTCTCTCACTCTTTCTCCCTCCGTCTGTCTCTCTGGTGCACCCCCACTTTCCCCTCTCCCTCTCTCTCTCTCTCTTCCTCTCTCTCTCTCTCTCTCTCTCTCTCTCTCTCTCTCTCTCTCTCTCTCTCCAGTGGCTGGTTGGATGGTTGCTATAGAAACAGACTTATTTAAAAGAAGAGCTAAGAAATTATCTTTTTCTCTCGCTCTCCCCAACATGCTCGCTTTTGCTCCCTCGCTTACCCTCTCTGTCTCTCTCTCTTTATCTCACACTTGCTCACTCACTTATCCCCCTTTTCTCCTCCCTGCCTCTCTCTCGCTCTCTCTCTCGCTCTCTCTTTCTTTCTCTCTCTCTCTCTCGCTTTGCCTCAATCACAAGCAAGCAGACCTACTCTCTTATTTTCCTTTGGTCATTGCCATATATTGTGGATTTGCACACACACACGCACACATACACACACACATACTCACAAACCTGCAATTTCTCTTTCTTTGTCACCCTTAGCAGCAACCCCCCCAAACACACACTTCCTACCTTTCTACTTCCTCACACACACACACACACAGCTACACACACACAACACTCTCCTTCTTGCTATCTCTCTTTGTTTCTCAAATATACTTACTATGAAAGGGCATTACACTGACTTTACATTCATAGCCTGAAGGCTTACCCTAAGCATTACGTCTATATGCTTAACTAACAACAGAGTTCATGCATGGTTCGCAATTTTTTAAGTGTGTCTTACACCAATAATTAGGTGCCCATATGAACATTGCCACATTTTTCTTGCTGTAGTGATTCCTCCTGTTCATACTGACCATTAGAAGATCTCCTCTAAATGTGCTTACAATGTAAGTGATGGCGGACAAAATCCACAGTCCTCATTTTGAGCAAAAAATGTATTTAAATGTTAATCTGAAGATTATAT
Source organism: Scomber scombrus (assembly GCF_963691925.1). Classification (NCBI taxonomy): domain Eukaryota; kingdom Metazoa; phylum Chordata; class Actinopteri; order Scombriformes; family Scombridae; genus Scomber; species Scomber scombrus. The sequence goes on from NC_084980.1 coordinate 25,666,026, forward strand.
GAGGCTTCAGCTGTCTGAGTTTGTCACATAAAGTGGATATCTTCCACAGTTAGTCTTTTTAGTAAAAAAAAAAAAATCCCTCTTTGTGTCTCGACGGACAGTGTTTTCCTGTTCAGCGACAGGAAGGATAGTAGCAAAAAGATGGAATTTGGCACTAAGAAGACAGAAACTGTGGAAAATACTGACTTGATTTTCCTAATTTGGAAGGCTTCAAGTAAAGTTCTAAATACTGTATGGACTGTGGATCACATTGAAAGTGCATTACAAAGAGAGAGGTCAGTATTGAAAGAGGCTTATTTCGGTTAATCAAGACCGGTGGTGAGTCTGTGTCCGTTGGGAAAGGGGAGGTTTTGTTTGCTTATGGTTTCAGAGACTGAGACGCCAATTTATGGATTGTGTACACAGGGCAAAATGCTTTTCTGAGTTTTTCGCTTATTAGGTCTCAAATTACAATCACTGAAGGACACATTCTACGTATTGCATTTTTCACTATTTTATCTTATTAATTCACTATTTCTATTAATGTTAAGCAAGTTTTATTTTCAAGCCTATGTTACATTAATGTCTTTGGTTTTTTACATGCATTTATGTCTTTTTCATGCGAAGCACTTGCTACATCTAATTTTTTTAGTTGTATTATTGTTCATCAAAGACAGACTTGAAAGAATATGAAACAATCCTTTAAGACTAAAACGTAATGGTTTATTCTTAAGGGACCCGCTATTCAAATTAGAGGTATAAGCCCCACAGTGTGGTTGTATGAATTTAAAGAAGTATGAAAAAACCATGGGGTGATACTACAAAGTGCATCTGTACCAAACACTCACCCATAATAACACAATCACAGTCTAATCTCCTTTCCAGAACAATGATAACTCTCCACCTGTGACGCCATAACTTCATTTACCGCCACAGGAATGAGAGACAAGCAACATGACGTCACTGTCCTCCTTCATCACCACCGCTGAGAACTGCTCGCTTATCTCTCTTGCACCCAGGCGTATCAGGCTTCACTGAGGAGAGATAGTGTCACCACCACCGTCACCACCTCACCCAACCCTACTCTCGCCTCTTCTCCTCTCCTCGCCTCATTGAGCCTCGCCTCATCGAGCCTTGCCAAGCCGAGCGGAGCCCGGGGTGTTATCAGTTCCTGATAGTTATCGACTTACATTAAAACATAAGAGGGGAGAGAGGAGGAACAGGCAGATAGACAGACAGAAGGGGATGGAAACACAAACAGAGTGGGTGGTGATGGATACCGGCTTTCATCATCTGTAATCATGTTGTCCATCTCCATCTTTAAATCGCTGCTGCTTCTTTTATCACCGTTTAAAATCCACCAAAGGAAAAGAAATAAAAGGGATTGGGGGATATATTGAGACTTCAACAAAAAAAAAAACCCTTGGTTGTCGTGGTACCCACGCAATAAAATCATTTGGTTACACAAGTTCAGTTAAAGATAAGGAAAATAAGTTTGGAAAAGCCTCTGTGAGAAAGATTGGAAGGCGCTAAACGTTAAATTAAGTGAAAGTAGAGCCAGTGGATAGTGGGTCTGTAGGGTGTGAAAAATTAGGATTATGATTGTCATGCATTGGTTTTTTGAAAGAGAAATTATTAAATATTACAAACTTTTCCTTTAGCAGAAGCTTTACTTTGAATAAGATACCATGTACAGAGAAATTCCCCTCCTAATAGAATTAGTAACTGCCTGGTTAGACGAGGATAAAAGAAATGAATTGAACTATAATGAAAGGGTATTGTACATATAGTATAAAAAGTTTTAATCCAGTATAGCATAATATGGCAGAAGAAAAAATGTTAGGCGCTAAGTGGATAAAAAAAATAGACATTATAACAAACGAGAGGTATTTTACAACAGTTTTTCTACGCACGTTAGCCATCTGGTTAGAGTAGATAGAAATACAGTATGCAAATCAAATAGAGGTTGATCAAAAACTGATGATCTTCTATGCTGATGACCAAGTGCAAAATATGTATCCTGTTGTTGCAGCAGTGACAGGGAGTGATTATTGAATGTTAGGTGTTATGTTATTTTATGTTATGTTTTGGATATTTGACCATGTTTTACAAAGACATCCAACAACATTATAGTATAGAAATAACACAAAATCACAAATAGTATGATATCACCACGTTAAGAATTTCATAAAGGCATCAATGCCCCTTGCTCTGGCCGTGATCCACCAAAAAAAATGGCCACCGTAACATTTTATGTCACTGCTACTGTCAAAATCTCAAGGTTGCTTTAAAAACACGAGTGGTCTTTTAAACCTGCAGAGGTCCTTGCAGCCTGGATTGGTTGCACACCTCCACTCAAAAGCACACTGTGATTATTATGATTAATTAAAGTCTTGAAAGGCAACATGCCATCATACATCAGCACTTTATTAAATCGGTCTCCTGGTAACTACTCAACACGTTCAAGTGATTATTTAATGCTCAAAGTTCCCCGGACTAACAGCGAATTTGGTAAAAATTGCTTTCAGTTCCTGGAATACTTTACAACAGACACTCAACACTCAAACTCAACACAATCGTTACCATGGACCAATTTAAAAATATGATCTCCAGCTACTACTGCTGCTTTTGAATGTAACTGTTTTTAACAATGTTTGTTTTTGTTGGTGTTTGTTTCTTTGTTCTTCTGTGCTTTCGACATTATTGAAAATAAGGTATTGCCCTCAATGATCCCCTAGAGATTTAAATAAAGGTTAGATAAATTAAAACATGTGAAAACACTGATTTTTAGTGTGAAACAGCTTTAATCAGAGTGTCTCTGATACTGTTCAGCAGACACAGGACGTCCAGAGAGGCTATGAGCTGAACTTCTGCTAACATTTGCTCAGCTTGTTTCTCTGATAACTTAAGATCCAGATGTTGGACAACTGAAATCCTTCATCTGGTTAAAAGATAAACTTAAAAACAACCGAGCGCTAAAAGGTCTTATCATAAAAATGTGGCTTAGACCTTGATAAGGTTTATGAGAGAGTTTCTGGCAGGCGAGCACAACCCCAGCACACAAGATGATCATCATCTTGTGCACATACACTCTTTGGTAGAGGGGGTAAAACACCATTGAAAGGTGACCTTGGAAGTGCTGGAAACAGTCGGGATAATGTAAGATGATGATGAGTTAGATTAAAGACTCTCACACACACACACACACCCACACGCACACACACACACAGTGTTGCATTTTAATACTCTGTTTAATACTCTGTTCATCCCAACAAGATCCCTCCTGCTGTTCAGTTTCATTCTTTTATTTGACCTCTTTGATTTTATGACACACAGCCTCCCTCCCTTCCTAGAAGAACAGGTCTGGCAATTGAGAGTTTGTCAGAGAGCAAGTAGAGGAGTGCTTCACAGATGTTAGTATGAGGTCTAACATTAAACAGGCATATAATACAACAACTTCAAATGCCTTGTTTACCCTAAAGACTGTGACACTGAAGGCCAAATGTCCCTAAAATTATAAAATTCCAAGCCTGGATACGTCTCCTTTAAAGTTATAAAAAACTACACGTATGTTTGCTTGATGAAGACAAAAACATATAGTAGATATAGCTGGGTATGACTATGTATTAAATAATTATCTGTACACCACACTTTTGGAAATAAGAACTTGTTTTTGTCAAATGTCCCCCAGCTACACATTTAGGTAAAAGTACTTATTCCCAGACCGTAAATCAGTTTTTCCGAAAATGCAATTGAACAACCCGCCAGTCAAAGTAATCACTTAATTGAGTAATTGTTTCATTGATGGCATTGGACTGTGTATTACAGTGTTACATAAAGGAATGAGTGCACGTACACACAAACACACACACACAGACCCACACAAACACTTATCCAGCAGCATGCATAATCCAGGGCAAAGACAAAAGGGAAAACCTTGTGATAGCGATCTTGTAATGGATCAGATTGATTTAATTCACTGCGCCGGACAATTTCTCATTCTTATTCCTCAAGATGTCTCTGAATGGATTTTATGTGGGAGGCCCATTCAATTGTTCTCTCTCTCTCACCTCCACACATGAGACACTCAGACTGCCAGCAAGCGAGAGAAAACACAGGCAGACAAAGAAACAATGAGAGGGAGAGAAGCTGAAACATAAACTACCTCCACACTCCGCTTATTTGATCTCGCAGCCCTTTTTGTTGACATTTTTATTTATATTAAAGAAAGCACTTTTATGCTTTTGCTGCTTTTTTTCTTGATGTCTGCGTTTCTTTGAAAGCTTCTCCTCGGAGAGGGTGGCCGGTTTTGGTTTCTCACTTCCCCTTCCAAAAAAGCTAAGAAGGGTTACTTCCAGCCTTTTATCACTTTTATTGAATACTCATGCAGAGAAAAGAGACCCACTTTATTTATCCTTGGAGGGCTGGGGACTCTGTCGAGGGCAGCGCTTTGTGCATTGCAGCATGCTGCTTGGAACAGTGGTGAAATATGCTGGAAATGCCTGGAAAACTCCAGGCCCTACTCTCCCAGGAGAGCCCCATCTATAATAGGCCTGGCTGTTTCCCTCTGCTCCATCGCTGCAACCCTCTTCACACATAAATCTCTGCTCCCCAACTCTGCTCTCCTCCTCCTTCACTCCTGCTAGCTCCCACTCCTCTGCATTTCGCTCCTGCCCTTTTCCTCATCTTGGCATCTTCTTTTTTTCTTTCTTTTTCCTCCCTCTTCTGATTACTGTTTCGTTCCTCCTCCTCTGCCCTCTTCTTCCTCCCCCTCCTCCAAATTACTCTCCTGCCCTCTCCTCTCCCTTCATCTACTCCTCTGTTTTCCTAGTCTTTTCGCACCAACCCTCTCTACACAAAAAATCACCTCCTCCCAACCCTGCTCTACTCCATCCTCCTCCTTTACTCAATTGCCATCTTCCTACCGAAATGTGTCTGCTCCTCTCCTCTCCATGGCTGCTCCTTCTGCCCTCCTTCCTGCTTCCTCCATCTATCCCTCTTCGCTCATCACCTCTCTGCTGCTTTCCTTTATTCATCTGCCCTCTTCCTCCCACGCAAATGTATCTTCTCCCCTTATGTACTCCGCTCTTTTCCTTGCTCCCTTGCCTCAACAATCTCTCTCTTTACTGCCGTCCTCCTTCTTCATTCTCCCACTCCTCTGCACTCCTTCTCCTCCTCTTCATTTTTCTCCTGCACACCTCTGGCCCCTTCGACAATTCTGCATTTCCCATCTCTCTTCTTCTGCCCTCCTTCCATTAATGTTTCCTTCCTGTGTCTCTCCTCCTCTACTCCCACAAAAATGTCCTTACTGCTCCATCGTGTCTTTTTTCTCTCTACTCATCTACTCCTCTATTTTCCAGCTTCCTCATTCCCGCTATACTCCTCCTCTGAAGTCCTCCATTTAATTTCTCTAATCCATTTTGTCTTGCTGCTTACTTTTTCCTTTTATCTATTACTGCTTACTCCTCCATCTCCTTCTCTTCCACCCTCTTCCTCCTAAATAATGAGTCCCCTCAGTTCACCCCCTTGTTTTTTCCTCTCACCTCACCTACTCCTTGTTTGTTCCATCCATCCATCTTCATTTTTCTCTTTCTTCTCACCTCCTTCGCTCTAATGTTCTCTCCCTGCATCCCCCTCCTCTCCTCCTCTCCTCTTGACAAACCCACTCCTCTATTTTCTTCATCTTCCGCTCCTCCTCTGCATCTCCTCTTTTCTTCCTCCCTCTCTTTTCTCACCCAGTCCACTACTTTTCCTTCATTCACTCTGACATATCAACCAGATTGATGGTTGTCAGTCCTAATACCAGTCGACGCTCTCTGTTAGGATCTGCATACTCTTCAGTCTTTCACTCCTACTCCCACATACACACACACACACACACACACACACACACAGACATACACGCACACATCAGCTCATGCAGAGGAGGGCAGGGGGAATTTGCCACTGTCGCTTTCGCAGATTACTAGATTATCGGGGCATCACAATGAATTAAGCGGTGGCTAATTGTGGCAGTTTATTTATTTATTTATTTTAATTGCTGTTCCTTGTCTCCTCAGATTATCTTCCCCAAGTCATAAGGATATCAGATCTGTCAGGTACTGGAGGGCTTTGGGATGAGGCCCACACACACTTAACTCAACCGCCTTCATGTTGTTTGAACCTCCGCTCTGCTCTTAAACAAGGCTTGTCATGCTATTTTTAATTATCTTAAGAGTACAGGGTTTTTCAGGGAAGTGGATTTTTTATTTTTTTTACCACCCAATTAAAGCAACAGAGTCAGTCAACCTTTTATATTCGCTTTACAGTATGGCGCTAATGGCCAAGGTTGGGGGTTTGATTCATCCTGAGGTCACTCATGTAAGAAATGCTCATCAGTGGTGCTTGGGGTGATATAATCCACCAAGAAGAAGCAGAGCATGCTCAGTTGCTTGGCATGTTGAAGAACATTATTAATACAAAATTAAATTTGGGGGCTTTGGTTAATATCTTCCTTACATGTATTGAATATGAGGTAAATAAATCCTTTATTTGTTGAATTTTAGAGAAGATGTAATTTCATGAAACCTGATCTACTGAGAAAAGTAGTTTTTTTATGTTTCTCAAATCAGGCAACTCCCCAAGTTCAACCCTGTCTCCAACAAATGATGCTTATATGCAGCCAAATTGCAACAGTAAATATGCTTTGTTAGAAACGTATTTGCTGTCTGAATTACTTTTTTCTCTTAACATAATCTTCCTTTATGAAGCTGTGCAAATTAAATGTCAGTTTAATTGAGAATCCCTGAATTGCGGCGCATACTAGTGCTGCTGTGCATTTCCCACTCTTTTACTTGCCATAAATGCCAAAACAGTTATGATTTAACCCACAAACCCCCATCTGAGAGTATTTTTTTTGTTAGATGATTCAGACAGGAATTACACAACTGTTTGAGGGCGTAATAGCAGAGAGCTTGAAACTAATGATCAAAAATGATTATATATTGTACATTGTGTCATTTTGCTTAGTTTAAGTGAGTGGGATAAACCATAGAGGACACCCAGAGACTTTTTTGAGTGCCAGTGGAGCCCACTTCGGGTGTAAACCTGTGCTGGTGTAAAGCATCAAACATTGATGGTCCAGCTGGGTTGCTGTTGAGGCAAAGACTCAAGCCAAAAGGGCCTCCTCTTTCTCTCTCTCTCTCTCTGCTTCCTGAGCGCTCCCGCTCTGCCTCTGTTTATCCTCAAACATCCCCTCTTGTCAACAGATTAGGACTGAACCCCACTGTCTCTTCCTTTCTTCATCTCTCTCTGCCTCCATCTCTCTGTCTTTTGGCCTGTCTCTTTACATCTGCGCCTCTACGCTATTCTTGTGACAGGAGAAAAGAGTGGGAAGAGGAGGAGGGGGGAGAAAAAGGGAGAAAAAGGGAAGTGTATGTATGTGTGTGTGAAAGAGAGAGAGAGAGAGAGGAGAGAGATGGGACAGGTGCTTGCAGTGCAGGAATTGCTTTGCTTGCTTTGCTTGCATGATCAGGCTGCAAAAATGTTCAGCTCAAGCAAAAGTGCTGTTCAAGAATCGACTCTGAGAAACAGCTTCCTCGCCTGTGGCCAGACCAGCGCTGGCAGCACAGCATCGGATCACAGCAGCAACACACTGCATCAGACCCACACACACACATACACATGTAGGGCCGAATAGTAATTACAGGGGCCCGCGGAGTCGCGGTCAACCACATAGAGATGTAGTTGGCCTGTGTTAGAAAGCCAGACACACCACTGGCCTGAACAGTAAATCAGTCTGCTCAAAGAGAGACAGTCAGAGCTGTCAGCAGAGTAAAGCAGGCAGCAGACACCTGGAAGAGTCCAAACAGGCTAAACACACATTAGGCTGCAGCTGCTGCATGTAGGGGACCGATTCACTCTGATCACATTTATAGGCTTACACCAGCTCAGCTAGAGGCACTGAGCTGCCCCTCTGCCGCTCCGCTCTGTTCTGTTTCCACTCTGCTGTGTTTCTGTTCTGTTACATCCTGTTCTGATCGGTTCTGGTTCTGTTTTGTTTTAATGCGTTTGTTTCTGTTCTGTTTATCTTTTGTTCTGGTCTGGCCTTTTCTGTTTCGCCTTGCTTACTTCTCATCTGTTTTTCTTTCTGTTCTCTCTTTGTTCTGCTGTTCTTATCTGCTCTCTTGTTCTTTTCTGTTTCTGTTCTGTTCTGTCTTGTCCTGTTTTATTATCTATAGCTATAATCAAACTTTCCTGATCTTCATTATCCTCACTATTTTACTCTTTCAACAAACTACAACCAATATACTTAGTTCTATCTAGTCCTAATTAATCTGGGCTCTTTTAATTATTGGCTGATCAATCAATCTAATCCGACATACTCTCATTCAAAGATGACAGATGATGCATCCGTTCCCTTATTTGAGACTCACCATGTGCATTGCTCTCTTAGGGCTTATTGTCTGTTCTGTTTTACTCAGGTGGTCAGCTCTGCCCTAGCCTGAGAGCTCCTCTGACTGTCTGTCTTGGCAGATCACCGTCTGTGGTTCATCACACCGGTGGCCTGCGGCACCGGGGGGACCCAGGTGCTGAAGCAGGTACACACAAACATACACACACACACACACACACACACACACACACACACACACACACACACAGCTGAACTGTTCACATAAGGCAACCTCAATTAATCACCTATATCTCTGGAGCCATGACTGCCCCCAAACACAAACGCACACTCTGCCTGCCATCCTCTGTCTCGCTGAGGTTAGTGTGTGTGTGTGTGTATGTGTGTGTCTCTCTGTGTGTGTGTAGCGCCAGAGAGGGCAATCTATCAAGGTGATCGATAAATGGGGACATTAATATTAGTAATGGGGCTCTCCTCCAGTTCAGTGAATATGTCTCCGTCTTTTACAGTAAAATATGAATTTTTCTTGGCACCTGCACGTTTGCAGACATGACGCGCGCACGGGCACGAGCACGCGAGACTCTACCTGCATGCTAAGAAGAGGATGCACTGGTCTCTATTATCTCTATCTCTCTCTCTCTCTCTCTGATACACACACACAGACACACACGCACACACACACGCACACACAGTCTTTCTCTCTCGAGGGACACTTGCTGGTCTCTGCTCTCCACTCTCTCTTTTAGTTACACACACACACACACACATACACACACAGACCCACATACACACACACACAGACACACACACACACACACACACACACACACACACACACATAAAGGTTGAAGGAATGCACGTGCCTAGCGCGTGCGTGCCGTATGTGAGTGCGCGTGTCTGTGTTGGAAATTGATCCAGTGTGACTCATGTAAGCCCGGCGACCAGACTGTGCATTGGACCCTCGCCTCATCAATCATTCCCGGCTGGCAGGTTATGCGCAGTGTGTGTGTGTGTATGTGTATGTGTGTGTGTGTGTGTGTGTGTGTGTGTGTGTGTGTGTGTGTGTGTGTGTGTGCGTGTGTGTGTGTGTGTGTGTGTGCGTGCGTGCTTACAACACATCTTCTGTTGATCCACACAGCGTTTGTACGTGTCAACCTAATCTATCTATTCATGCATTTCAAAGGTCAAGTCAAAGCAATGTCGGTTGCAGATGCTTTCCATCTCTCCCCATGAACGTGCAACTGGAGGAAAATGAATGCAGCGCGTCTGGACTGTTTATGTCTGTCAAATGTGTTTCCCAGCAGAGCAAAGACCCTAAAAACACCCCACGACTCCTTTCCCCTCTGTGCATTGTGGGCTGTAATGATGATGTCCATGGCAGCACAAATCTATAACATAACACATTACACGCACGTACGCGCACACATCCACGCACCCACATTGCCAGACACATAAGCACAAGACACACGCACTGCCAGTACAGAAAGACACCCACAAAGCGCACAGACGCCCGCACAAAACAGGACCAAGAAGGGTGAAAGGAGAAAAGATTCCTCCATTAAAAAGAAACTTTCCGGTGTTGCTCGTGCCAGACGGGCTTAGTGTTGCTGAGTGTGTTTAACATCTCTCACCTTGGTTCAAAGTGATCGCCAAAGTTATGATCCACAAAGCTGGCATGGTTCAGCCGAGCGCATTCAGATTCCTTCCCTCGGCTCTGTTTCCCCGAAAAGACACCATCAATTCCTCCCGACCGGGTGAATTTAACTGGAATCCTCTTTGAGTCATGGGAGTGAAAGAAGCCAAATTTGATGAAAAAAATCCGTTGCCTCTTTTCCTCTCTTCTCTTTCCCTTTCTTCCACTCGTTTCCCTGTTTTTCCCGTGCGTAAAATAAACCTGTCTCCACTTTTTTTTGCCTTGCTCTCTTGGTTTCTCAGTATGCGTCCCCTTTCCTCTCTGCACTCTCTGGATTCATTTAAACAGGACTGAATTCCTCTCTCTCTCTCTCTCTCTCTCTCTCTCTCTCTCTCTCTCTCTCTCTCTCTCTTTGCCCCCCCCGCTCCCCCTCCTCCCCTCATACAGTCAGTGGCACCCCCCTCCTCCCCCCACATCCACCTCCTCAACGCCTCCCAGCTCCAAATCTCCGTTTTGGACTCCCTAGAAGAGGAGGGCGCTCACCGCGGCCTCACAGAGAACTGCGCTTTAAAAATGGGAACTTAAACTAGCTGCTTTAAACTCAGGACGCCTCAGACACAGAATATAGAGTCCTATAGGCTCTGGTTGTAATGTAACTTTTGAAAACATTCTCTATTGTGTAGAATAAGGTGCTTTTGAGATGAATGGATCAATCTGATTTTTTAATTTTGTTTCATACATAATAGAAGCGTCTCACCTATGGATGAAAATAAGATTGCGTGTTTCTCATCTAAAAATACCCAAAAATATAGACATTTTTATATTAATAGTGATATAAATTCATCTTTTAGGCATAAGAAAAATATGGTGACACCATATTCAGTATTCAGACTAGTGTTAATAACTATGAAAAGGCTTCAGCCAATTTGGAAAAATCATTCCAATATTTTTTATCAGTTTTGATCCCCTTTAAATAATCACTGTCTGTATCACTCCATAAGGATGATAGTATTACTATAGGGACACACACAGTATCTCTGCTGATATAGAGACATTGGGCCTCATAAAAGACTACTGGGTTTATCATAAATAAGATTAATATATTATCCTTATTACAGTATATTATTCAACTTGCTATAAAACTGTTATTTCTATAATATTTCAGTCAGAATTGGTCTCCAGTATGTGTTTATAGCGACTTTTTAGGGGAGCTCAGGGTCAAATTGTACCATTTTTTCACATTTTATAAAACTCTTAGAGAGCAAAAGCCATTTCAAAAATCACATATTCTTATAAATAACAGTGACACGACTTCACAGGCTGTAAATGTAGTATGCTGCAGAATATACAGCATGTTTAGTGAAATTAGTCTTTTCATGAAAACAGTTTTTATCACTTACATGAGGTCAGCTTCAGCACTGCACATTTTTTGTTGGCATCCTTTCCAGTTTACAAGGAATTGATGCAAACCTTTAAGTTCTTAACAGCACACTTTACCCATTCAACATGTGTACCATGAAACATGCACAGCTTGGGGAAGTTAATATATAAGAACAAGTTTAACAACAACTCATATCCTCAGAGTTACGATCATCCATCTGTGTGAGGATTGTAACAATTTACTACATACAGTGCGGTAATTAAGTAGTAGCATGTGTACAGTGTAAGGCTAATTATTAAACTCCATACCAAAATCAACATGTGGTGACAATATGCCCTAACCCACAGTCCATACAGAAGGGGTGGAGGAAGGGAAAAGATAAGAAGAAACCACAAAGAAAGAAAGAAAGAGAGAAAGAAAGAAAGAGAGGAAGAAAGAAAGAAAGAAAGAAAGAAAGAAAGAAAGAAAGAGAAAGATCATGCCACTTAAAGGCCTTTTTTTGAGTGTGTTTGTGAGAAAAATAACGCATTATGTAACAACCTATTTTAGAAATAATAAGATAAAGACTAATTTCAGTATGAAATGTAATTTCATACAATTCAGACAGTTAGTCAGTCATCTGATTTTAGACCCAAACAACCTTTCTTTGTTTCAAACAAGGGACTTTGTATTATTGTGTTGTACTGCCCTCTATGGGACATCTCACTTTTAACCACATGCAAGAATGACTGAGTAGGATACAGATTTGTAATAACCTGTTCACATTCAGGAGTTATTGAAATTGTGAGAAACTTTATCAGATCTTTTATTTAATGAATATATAATGTGCACAATACTGAGCGTCTGAATAAATAATGAGTGATGGAAAAGCAGATATTTTATGTTCTGACAAACTACCAAAAGATCTGAAATTTGAATTAATACTTTAATTTTGGAAATATTGAAATGTACAATGCAGACTTTTTTGTGTGTTTTCAACAAAGATTTTAGAACATAAGTTTTTGTCTTTTTTGAGAAAATATCTGTCCTTATGTGATGCCCTTTCCAGCTGTACGGACCAGCAGCAAGAAAATGTTTGCCCCCTCAATCTTCTGGATCAGATCTTATTCACACATTTTGAACAGGAAGAACCAAGGACACGAAAGTTGAAATTAACCCAAATGCATGTTTATTGAAGTCAACAACTGAACTGGTATTTTAACCCAAAAAAACCCAAAAACAAATCAAATACTGAATGAACATAACAGACGCAAACCCACCACAGCATGCTGTTGAGGCTTGCATTGATGACATCATCAGTCAGAGTACAAATTAACATACATGACAGCACTATTCTCATGTGATATGGATATTTATTCAAAAGGAAGACTTGTCATCCAAAATAACAACGCTAAAAAACAAAGACATTGTTTTAGTCATTGAAATAATAACGTTTTTGTGAATGCAACACACATAGGAGTGTCTCCAGAGTCTGTTTGGGTCAAATATACACACTTCACACTCATACACAAACACACATACACACACATATGTACAAATACACCATGGTCACAGACGTCACGCCTGCCGTGCATATCCAGATATGTGTGTGAATGTGTATGTACCCCAAAGTGTGTGTGCAAAGTGTGTATGGGTGCGCTTGCAAGAGTTTCCAGTAAAGGCAACACTATATACATGAAATTATATAAAAATGGCTGTTGAAACAATAAAATATGCAAAAACTAAATTTCTAACCTTCAAGTTTTGGAATATCTAATTGTTTAAAAAACGAAAAGGAAATGATTATCAATTGGATTGAAAGTAATACATTTAAGATTATGCACACCTTTTACAAAACATAATTTAAAAATCAATTAGTTCAAACTACAAAAAAGAAAAGAGATGACTGGCAGCTAGTGTGCGACTGCCTGAAGAGGAGTTGGTGAGTCAAGTGGTGGGGCGGGACAGCTCGGTCTGACTGAAGAGGGGATAGAAAAGCTGCTGTTTGCTGGCATCTGGTGACAGCTAATCATTACTGCACTGATGCAATGAAAAATGAATTAGACTGGTTGCACATCCCAATTCAACGCCGTGGCACGTCTACAACTGCGTCCTCTTTCGGTTGCCTCGGAGTTATCCAGAGGACTGCAGTGGTGAGGTAGTACACACAGGTTGAACTGAGACATGGCCTATGTTTGCAGATCAGAGAACAGCATGGAGGTCAGTCAGGCAGATCGTCGCTCTTGTCTCAGGAGAGAAGTGTCTCATCTCCAACACTATCTACATTTCCAACCGTTTCTCATGCAAGCTACATGCTAGCACATTAACTAAGACGAAGGACAGGACGATAAATTACAGGCAAGTACAGGTCCATTAGTTTTTAGAAGACACTACACGTTTTTGAGTATGAGGCAGGTATTCCTTTCTCCATCACAGAGCTGAATTAGACTGGGTTGAAATACAAATCAAAGGTAACTCTTCAAAGTGGACAATAAGCTCTGTGAGACAAAGCTCATCCTCTGGTCTGCAGACATGACAACTGTGAAATACTGAAGAGCATTAAAGAGCAAACATGGGATAAACAGATTTCTGAATTCTTTTGAAAGATTAATCTCAGTTTGTTTTATCTTGTCTGGAATTCGAACACTGTCTTAGCCAAGTTTGCAACAGCGAACCAACCGAGAGCTCTAGGAATAAAAAATATATAATCGAACCGCTGACCCTGCTTTGGGTCATCTTACCCTTTAAAGTATAGCTAGCTTATAGACGCACTAGCCAGGCTACTTACTTTCAAAGTAGCCAGCTAGGTAGCAGTTAACGACAATGCGGGGATAGTTACGAAAAGTACAATCCCTGAACATTCCCAAAAAAGGTGTACAAAAACTATCACAGGCATAACTGTCTACTAGTAGGACAACAGCAAATGGATTTGTCTCCAAAACACTCCTAAAAAGTGCAGCAGAAAGCCATCAGCGCACACCGGCAAACCTACAGACGCTACTTCTACAGAACGTCTACATGGACTCCTGAATGAGAGAGAGACCAGCAAGGAGAAACGGACATCGATCAGAGATGGAGGGAGGGGGGGGGGGGAGACGAAGGGAAGGAGTGATGAGGAGAGGAGAGGCTGGGTGAAGGTGGATCAGGACGCAGACGGGATGATTGATTAAAGAATGAAAAGAAATGGACAAGCGGTGCAGAGGGAAAAAAAGAGAAGAGGACACTTAAGTTCTTAAATGACTTTCTTCAGTGTTAGTGGAGCCCAGACTCCAGCTCGGCACCCTGCCCGCATAGCCAAACCTTGGCATGTGTACAGTCTGGAGCCCAGAGCCTCTTAGTCAGATTGCAATCAATTTCCACGACCGGGCCAAATGGAGCTTGCCAGTGCCAAGGCGAACTCCCAACCTTGATAAAATACCGTTCATTTATGGGAACCTTTTGCTAAACTCGCAAATGATGTCTGCGTGCAATAACACACACACACACAGTAAAAGAAAAAGAAAGAATAACACAAAGGTTTGGGGGGTTTTTTTGCCAGAAAGTTTGTCAAAATGCATATAGGCAGCCCTGTTTGGCCCCGAAGTGGAAAGCAAGCAAGCATTTTCACCTCCCTGAAGCAGCGACTGCCAGCTTCTTAGAGGAAGTCATGATGTCACTACTCAATGAATTTAATGCCATGTGGTCTCGCCAAGAAAGCAGTCTGCTGCAGCGAGAACAATGACGGAGTCAATCAGTAAGTTCAGCGGGGCCGAATGGAAGAAAGACCACAGTGGTCCATGTATGCCGGGCAGTGAAACTCCACCAAACACTTTAACACCTTTCGAAACCGCGTTCGACCAAGGTTTTGCTACAGTTCAGTGTTTGGGAGCAGAAGGGCCAACAGGGTCGGGAGAAAATAGCGGCACTGAATGTGGTGCACAGAAAAAAAAAATGTAATAAATGAACAGAATAAAAACACTAAACCTCAAAATCAAAATTGGAAATTATATTTAAGAACTGACAAACCGACAGACACTGTAAACTGTTAACACTGACAGTAACACACTGAGACACCAAAAAGTCCCAAAAATCCAAAAGAAATAAAAGAACAAAGACAGCAAAAAAAAAAGAAGGAAAACATCCTCATACAAATGTTTGCAGTTAAGGTTAGTTTTCATCGCAACATTGTTGTTATTTTTTATTTTTTTCCCACAGATATTGATATTTTCAACACTGCATTTCCACGCATGTAATAAAAACAGGCAGGCTTTTTTTTAAGAGTATATAAGTTACTGTAATGCAGTAACAGACTGTATGAGATACAGGAGAGGGAGATGTAGAGAGAAAGAGAAGAAGAGCGGGATAGAGAAAGAGAAAGAAGATAGAAAGAGGACAGAGAGAGAACCTGTAGTGTATTTACAGCACACCAAACATTTTCTGTCAAGTAAAAAGAATGCTATATAATTCTATATATATATATATTTATATATGTATATTGGAGCCCCTCGGCTTGGTAGCACACAGCGGGGAATGCTATTTTTGCATGAGAGTTGCAAGTTGTGTGATGTTGGGTTGTGGGAAATTCGATGGCTCATACCAGGGTTGCAGGAAGAGGTTTAATGGCATAAAATAATTAAACTGAGAGGGGGAGATTGTAGTTGTCCGTAATAATTTGCTTTGCTGGATGGATTGCTTTGACACTAAGATGTTTACAGAGGGATACTGCCTTGTTAAATGGACAGAATGAGGAGGGGGGGGGAGGGGGGAGAAAAAGAAAAAGACAGAGCTGGCTTGGTTTAAATGGTGAAGAGACAGGTTGGCATGACATGAGAAGTGAAATATCAGCTCAGGATGTCGGAATGTGAGTTACAATTTTGCTATTTCAAGGCGCTGACAGTTAGAAATAGGATACAATGCATGTGTAAAAATGTGTTAATGTGTCAGAAATACTTCAGACATGTTAGTAGGAGGCTCGTGTTTGTTAATCTGACGGTCTATGAGCATTCAAGTCTGTTCGAGAAGAGTTTTCCCACAAAACTGACTCATGTTAGGTGTGTGTGTGTGTGTGTGTGTTGGAGTGTGTGTGTTGGAGTGTGTGTTGGAGTGTGTAACTTCAGTTCGTCCGTATGTCAGTGCAAAATCTCACTTCCCTGTATCATTGCAAAGAGGGTAGTACCAGTTGAAGCTCAACTCATCGCTTTATCCTGCCCACAGTTCTTTCCCTCTCTTCCCCTCCCATCATCCCTCCAACCGAGTGAAGAACTGAAGCGCCGTGAAAACAAATGGAGGTTTTTTTTCCTTTACTCCTCCCCTCTCCTCTACTACTCCACGTCCTCCAAAATATCCTCCTCCGCCTCGCCTTCTTCCATCTAGATGAAGTACTCCTTCTTGTCCTCTGCTCCAGAGTGGCCTCCCTCTGCGTTGATGATGGCTGTGTCGGCGTCGGGGGCGTCGTCCGAGCCCTTGGCCTCGTGGGTCAGATACGTTCCTGCGGAGAGAGAGGGACAAAGGAGGAGAAATAAGATTGCTGAGGCAGTAAAAAAGCAAACACTGGAACTGTAAAATAACTAAAGGCAAGCAGGACAGAGGAGGTTATAAATAGCGGGGTGCCAAGATGTTCCAATACAATGTCTAAATTATCACTTTTCAGTTGCTTTGGTAACTTTTTGGTCTTTCTTTGCTTTTTAATGTGGTTGAATTACTATGTAATAAAGTTGTTGTTTTGCCGCAAGACACAAAGTGAACAGCTGTAAAAAAAAAAAAAAAAAAAAAGAAAAGTGTTTATCTGGATACCATTAAATATTTTTCTTTGGGGAGATTTTATGTGAAGTGTTTTTGGTTATGATGTGTCAGATTTATTCAGCGTCTCCCAAAAATAATTTGTTTGGTGATTTGCAGGTCAAGAGACGAGATGTCTTGGTTAAAACTGGGCTGTATTTGTTTAGAATGTAAAAACTTCAGACTCCTAGGTTTTATGTAACCATGGTTTCCAAAGCATTACAGTAACAATACTTACTTAGGCCCTTACACATCACATAATTGAAAAGCTGTTGAAACAGTGATTACATGTAACCAGAATGACTTAAACATTTATGTTCAAGCTAAATATAATCAGTTTTAAACATTTTACATATATGTAATTATATACCCTGCATATATACTAATTAGTACTTTTTGGAAGCCATCAGGACTTTGTCAACCAAATAAAAATGCTGTTTCATTTTCATTTTTCTGTCATGTGATAAGTGGTGTTTGTATATGCATACATGAGAGAGATGTGGGGAATGTTACATTGGGGATAAAAACAACTTTGAAATCTACCCTAAAACCTGTCACATCATCAACTGGAAAACGGTCAAAGTCATCCACCAGGAGTCAGTGATCAAAGAAACCTTTCATATCCGATGCCAGAGATCATGTTTGATCAGATAAAGGGGGTTATCTTCCCCAAGGTATGACCACCTGTTACCACTGCACTGAATTTTAATACTTCGTGAACTCATGAAGGTCAAGTAAACTCTCTTGAATGATGAAGACCATAAGGTGACTCTGAAAGCACTTTAAATCTAAGTGTGTGTCACTTTCTGGACATTTTTTTCAGAATATAAGGGCACATGTTGTCAGTTGCCTTCATCAGTTGTTTTTGTGCTTCATATGTCACAACTATCTCCATTCACTCTCATTTTAAGTTATTAAAATGACGTGTTTTCATGTGCCGCAGTGCTTGTAGCTGCTCATTCCTCTGCTGGCCTGAACACTGATACACATGCACTCACTAAACTCCTCTTTTTCACCCTCTCTGCACAGGAGCTTTAACCAATCGGTAGGAGTCAGTAGTGCAGTGACACAGACATGATCCCTTACAGACCTGGCACCGACCAATTGTGTGTTCAATATTTGAGACCAGCTGGAGGCGCCGGAGACACTGATAGAATCTGGCTCACTGTGTTGGTCGTGGGCGAGTGTTTATGCGTCAACCTGGGTGCAGAGACATGTCTATATTACCCTTTAAATTTCACACGTCCCCTGCTGGAGTGGAGACATTTGCTTTGTTCTTGTTTGTTTATGCACTAATAAGATGATTTTGACACCTGACTGATAGTGGATCGAGTAGCACTATTAGCTGCCTCCCACTTAGAGAGTGCAGGAGCAACTGTGTAAGATAATGAGCAATTAAGTTTCTATCGGATCACTTTAAAGCTTGGGTAGGCAATTTATTTTAGAAGCATTTTTTGGTTATATTTCTTAAAATTGTCTTTATATCCCAGCAGAAATGAATAAATAAAATGCTCTGACAATAAATGTCTGTATTTTTGTATCTGTGGCTGTCACAGGCCTGTAAAAAAGTATGTCCAATCATTTCATTCAGCTCATATTAAATGATTTAATGGCCAACCTACCTGTCTGCCTGCCTACCGGCGCACACTATGCTCATGCACTCATTACACATGACCAGAGTCTCCCACAAGGCCAGGCAGACAAAACTGTAAGTTTGGAGACCAGGTGAGCAGTGGGATACTAATGGATAAGAAGTGACGGCACTACATCCATTCCGGGAGAGAAAAACAAATGACGGCAATATCAGAAAAGAGACTGGAAAGCAACATGCAATAATCTATCTATTTCAGGTCAGATACTGAGCCGTCTCTGCAGCCTGGTGCTGCTTGTCGCATTGGGACTGGGTCTGGTTTCTTAGGGACTGGTGAATGAGAAGGTTTTGGAGGTGGATAATGAAAGCGATGCAATATCACTAGAATTCAAGCAGGGAGATGGGACACTCATTACTTTTGTGGCAGACTTCAAACCAATGAGAAGTGGCCCTGTTTACTATTTACGAAACGTTGTGCATGAGTGAGTTCAGTACTAAATGCTGTTGTGTTGCGCACACGTAGGAAGCAGGTGCCCATGTTCCTTTGGTGAGAGGGGCTTAGGACAGAGAGGAGAGGGGGAGAGTTGCAGGGGGGAGGCTGTATTTTAAAATTCTGTTTGTTTGTTTTGTCTTTTGTTTTTTCCAGGAAGCTGCCTACCCCAGCTTTAAACCCCATATTTGACTGTATAATTAGAAATATGCTACCATCACTGATGTCATGAAATCTAATCTTACAGGCAGGTGTGTGAACCAAATGTATTAAAAGGCAATGAATAAACATTCTATTTCTTTTTTCATTTGTTCAATTTCTTACTGTGCTTTGAGGTTTATGGTTTGAATTCATATTACTATCAGGTATGTATAAGTACATTTGCATTTGCTGTGTGTCCCTGCATTTGTATGCATATGCATGTTTGTACGCGTGAGATCCTGTCTTGGTACGCATGTATCCATATTTATGCAAGTGTTATCTCCACGTACGCTCATGCATGCATGCGTAAGTGAGTTTATGTGCGTGTGTGCTCATGTGTCTGTGTGTGTGTGTGCGAGCAAATAACCTTTGTGTCTGATGAGGTATCTGCCGAGGACGATGAGGAGGCAGAGCATGATGAAGACGATAACAGCCACCACCCCTCCGATCACAGCGTGGTCCACCCCCGAAGAGGTCGACATGGCTGTGGGGTCTTAAGAAGAGAGTTGTTGTATGGGGAGAAGAAGAGAGGAGAGGAGAGGAGAAAGAGAAGTCATGTGGTAAAGATAAGGAAACAAGAGTCATAATGAGAGAGAGGGGGAAGAAGAGAATGAATGGCAAAGAAAGAGACAAATTGTGACAGAAAATGAGGAGGAAACAGTGAGAAACCAGGGGAGAGGGGGAAAGAGAGACAGAGATGGAGAGCAGAGAGACAGGAGGGGGTGGTAGTGGAATATTGGTGGAAACAGGAGACAGATGATGAAAGGAAGCAGAAACAGAGAAGAGAGAGAATAATGAGGAGAGTGACAGAGTAGAGGCAGAAAGAAAAGAACGGGGGAGCAGAGAAGACTTGTCAATATATAATACCCAGGCACAGCAGCAAACCTTCAGAAGACAAAGACAAGGATATGAAAAAGCCAGGCGAAAGAAAACAGGCCACCGCGTCACCCTCCTTTAACAGTTGTTCATGACTAACATGCAATAGGATTGTGCAGTTTATCGACAACGTCCCAATCACTTGTAAAAAATCTTGTTGGAATATACACAGTTGATGTCAGGTGAAAACTTTCCCCCTAGAGCTGAGGTGATTTCCATCTTTTCACTTTAACTGAAGAGTTTTTATCCTCTCCTGTGGATTAAGAAACTTTGAGAACACTTAGTCTTGAGGAGTCTAAGGACGGATTTCCAACTGGACCCAGAGGGGCATCTAAAGCCCCAGATTCAGTTTTTGTGATAATTATTCACCTACTATAGCGGTGTTAAATCTCCATGCATAAAGAAAGTATACTCAAGAATATTTTTTTATATATATCTTATATATTTTTCATCTCGTTAAAATGATTAGAATTCAAAGTTGTGTTTTCTTGAAACTGCTCAAGTTCTAGCACTAGTATAATAAAGGCTACACTCACAATATTTAAATAGACTAAGTACCATAAGAACTTTTTTGTACTTCTACCAAAAGTATAATGATAACTTACTTTTAGTGTATGAAAAAGAACAAAACATTTAAAAATATATATATATATATATATATACTGGTGATCAATCAACATGAGGACAAGTGACTGACAGTGAGCAAGAGTTTGTGGTTCTTTCACTGTTTTAATGATGCACCTGTCGATAAGGCTTTCTGGAGTGCAATTTCATGGTGAAAATGTTTGTCCTAACCCGGTTTTCCTTTAATTAGCATAATGAAGGGGTTAGACAGAGCTATGATGGATGAGTGAAGGCTCCTGCATGATATGGATTGCTAAGCTAAAAATACATTGAAAAGGACAATAAATCAAATATTTCAAGTTGATCCAAAGCTGACAAGCAAACAAGTTTAGCTTGTTAGATTGACACTGACATATAATGGATTACTTCTATAAAGTATTACCTCAGTAACATTTTAAAGCAATATAGGTATTAAAGGTGTTTTGGAAAATGTATACATATAAGGAAACATTAATGAGTATATATTAAATTAAGAGCAACTTTCTATAAGTATGTTGTAAAAGCACATTAAATACAATACATAAATCTGTATGTTTGAAAATAAGAGTTTTGTTAAACTTTAATTTAATACAGGCAGTAATACACTTTTTGAAAAGTATACATATTAAAAATGTTTTCAGTATATAGTGAACTTTAAAGAAGTATAATAAACTACCATTATCCTATGTTTTCATTATGAAAACATACACAATTTTTTTTAATGTGGGAAAGTTTACAATTTATGTATGAAGTAACAACCTCTTTTCCTCATCTCTGATAATCTAACATTTTTTGGAGATGCAAGTTTTTCACCCAACATCAGAGATTTGATATTTCTATCTCCTAGTTTGTCTCGCTGCAGCCACTTTGACTGCTTGCCCCTCAGAGGAGAAAGCAATCTACACGGACATAATTTGATTCATCATTTATTTCGCCTGACTTTTCAGATCGGATCAAACGCTGGGTGTCAATTGGAAAGTCATTCAGATAGGTAAACTCAGAAAGCAGCAGTTCTCATACAGAAAAGCATTAAAAAAGACTTTGATAAAACAGATGGAGGAATAAAAAGGAATAGGAGTGGGAAAGAGAGACTGGCTTTCACTTTGTGATTGTTTGTGGAGTCAAACCAACGTGAAGGGCAAGGATTCAACCAGTCAAAATAAGAAACAGCTACCTTACACACCCAATCAGAGGACAGAAAAAAGAGATAAGGCACAGCAACAGCCACTGACAACTAGAGACGTAGACCAAACTGAAACTGAAGAGGGATGAAAGGAGAACATTACAACTGCGACTGTGACACCAAATGATGTGATGAATGGCCAATTTTGGAGGAAAAAGTCACGTTTCACCCAGTTAGAGAAGTGAAGGGGCATGACAACAGCCAACCAGGGGCCAGTCGCAGACAGAGAACAGATAGGAGACGGAAGGGGCGGTGGGGAAACACACACACTCACTCACACACACACACACATACACAGAAACAGACAGTGAAAGTCGAACACACACTCCCGACTGGCCAACGTGGAGGTGAGAGGGGCATGCTGACGAGGCGAGACTGAGAATGAGCCCATAAATCCTGCTGTCAGCATCAAAGAAAAGCAGACAAGACCCAAAGAACACCTCGAAGCCTGACCCCCCCTTCCCTTCCCACCGCTCCCAACACACACACACACACACACACATACATATACACACACAGAACACACAAACACATAGAGAAACACACACAGAGGAAGTGGAACACTGTGTAAATGACTTGTACCACTTAAGGGGTCATGCTTGTGTGTGTGTGTGTGTGTGTGTGTGTGTGTGTGTGTGTGTGTGTGTGTGTGTGTGTGTGTGTGTGTGTGTGTGTGTGTGTGTGTGTGTGTGTGTGTGTGTGTGTGAGAGATAGATGTGTGTGTGTGTAGTGTGAAAGTCTGTGTGTACATGTGATCTTGTGGTTTCAGCCTGTCTGTGTTTGTATGAGAAACAACAAGGCATGTGCGTGGGAAAGAGCATGAAATATTCATCTCTCCGATCTGAAGTTCAAAGTGTCCCGAGACCTTTATTTTTCTTCCAGAGTGACGGGAAAAAACAGACAGAACTACAGACAGTCAGACCTTCAGACGGACACGTGGACAGACAAAGAGTTAGAACGACAGAAAGTCAGAAAAAAAGGTGACTGGTGGAAGTTATACCTGTACTGTTGTTTGCAGCGTCTTCGCAAGTGGATGAATAGATGGATGGACGAATGGATGGATGGATGAATGGATAAGTAGAGCAGTGTGTATTGGGGGGCAGGGTTTAGGGTTGTAGGGTTAGGGATTATCAACAGGAGAAAAGAGGGAAAGAAGAAAAAAAAACATGAAACAATTGTGATAAGGCCAAATGAATACCATCCTTTATTATTTCTTCACTTTTCTTCTTACAGCATGGATGTAAAACAAACTCCCACTATGTTTGACTGCTCCGCAATACAAGCACAATTTGTGTATTGAGGACAAAATAGCAAAGTAGTATCTTGAATGGTGTTTGTTTTTCCAGTCCGTTACTAAACCTCTCGCATCTCTATCTGTTTCGCAAGCGTGTGTGCAAGTGTGTAGCTCAGATGGTTTTACCTGTGAAAGTGTAAACTCCATTCAGCCGGACGGAAACTGAGGGAGTAAGGGCGGAGGCAGGGGAGGAGGAGTAGGAGGGAGTGGCAGTGGAGGGTGCGTTGCTTGCGGAGGAGGGAGGAGGAGTTGGGAAAGAGGAGTCGGGAACAGATGGCAGGTCAGGGAAGAGGGCGTTGGATAGCGTGGTGGTGGAGGACGATTCGGCAGGGGCGGTCGACACGTCAGGCGTGGTAGGGGTGGAAGGGGAGGAGTCGAGGATGGGGTCAGGAGAGGAGTAATTGGGATCAGAGCCGGAGCCAGAGAAGTTGTCAGAGGAGTCTGGGAAGGGGGGGAAGGTGGAGTCTGGGTCTTGGGACGAGGATGTGGATGAGGAAGATGAGGCGTAGGAGTAGCGAGGAGCCAGCAAAGTGCGAAAATGGCCATGGATCGAATCAACGGGACACACGAAAGCGAAGGGAGAGAAGCGTAACAACGAGAGAAGCGGTTGGATGGTAAGCGGTAGCGGTGGTAATGGTGGCGCGGTTGGATGAGAAAAACAAAACAAAAATAGGAAGAAAGAAACGAAACAAAATCAGAAGAGAAAAAAGATGGAAGAAGTACAAGCAAAGGCACAACAAACGACGAAATAAAAAGAACGTGATGAAGAAACATAAAAGAAGAAGACATCCTCTTTCTCTACAACAGTCCTTCTTCTCTCCATCTCTTTTCCACCACACATCTCTCTCTCTCTCTCTTGCTCTCTCTCTCTCTCTCTCTCTCTCTCTCTCTCTCTCTCTTTTTCCATCAGTCTTTTTGATCATCCTCGTTACCTTGCACCAGGAGTGTGTACTCTCCCTGGTTGTTTCCGATTCCGTTGTCAGCCTGGCATAAGTAGACACCATTATCTGATTTGTTGAGCATCTCGAAGCGTAAGAAAGCACCGTCGACTCTGGCCAGTGGGGGGAGCTCTCCATCCTTCTTCTCCCACAGGTAGGAGCTGGGCCTGAGAAAGAGAGGGGAAAAAAGAGATACAGAAAGAATGAGAGTCATGAGTTGAAGTGTACACACTCTGCACATTCCCTAAAAAAAAAAAAAGGAACTCAAATTAAAAATCAAAAGAAGGACGGCGAGTTGAGAAGAGAAGGGAGCTGTGACAACTGCTGCATGAGAAAGAGAGAAGATAAAATGATAAAGGGTGATATAGGGGGAGAAAGAAAAGAAGAAAAGGTTAGAGGAGAGCAGGGGCCAGGAGCAATGAAGACAGAAAACAAAGAGCTTTACCAAGAGAGAACAAATTACAGAAGAGATGGATGTTACAGTCAAGACAAAATACAGAAGGGACTTAAGGAGAAGGAGAGGGTGAAAGATGGAAAGAGGGAGTTGTTGCAGCAGATTGTAAAAGAATTGAGAGTAGAAAAGAGAGAGATGAAGAGAACGGAGGAAAGGAGGATGGGGTTGGGAGGACTGCCACAGCTTGAAAAGAGAAGAGATTAAAAGAGATGGAGGGAGAAGAAGAAGAAGAAGACAACAGAACGAAGATCAGCATTTCAAATCAGCCTGCGTTAAAAAAAATCCATTTCTGCATAACAGATTGTGTATGAGAGAGATAGCGAGACGTGCCTTGATAAAAGAATCAATTATGTAAATGTGTGAGTCCTTAAGCGCTGTACAGTAATTACAATGACGGGGAGCCTGAGTCGGGGACAGACCTGAATGTGTTGGACTGATTAATCGCTCCTCCAAAAGGGAAAAAACCCTCAGCTATACCTAAAGGTGCAAACCGTAAATTCACTGTGGTGGCCTCACGGCTATTTGTGGTTGTACAGTTACTGTTAAAAGCAGAGAGAGCACAGCTCTTCCACAAAGCTCCTTTCGATTTTCATTAATATTTTAGAATTATTTAAATTTAGATTTATGTTTCTGAGGGGCAACTAGTCTGTTGCTGCTGCTGGGCAAAACTCTCAAACCAACTGAAAGCAAATGAAAAACATAGTCTGCTTCCTTGACACCTGCTCCCCAGCAAACACATGGGAGACTGTGGGCTTACTGGAAAGCTTAAAGCTGGAAATATGTCATTTATAGTATAAATCTTAACAACACTGAACAAGAACTCATGTGTTCAGTCAGCTGTCTCGAGGCAAATAAAAATTCAACCATAAAGTATTTAAAACGAGCTCGTCCTCACCATGTTTGGCTTCTTCGTCTGGTTACCTGCTATAAAATGTAATCAGCTGTTGTATTATACCGCCTCCAAATGATAGATAATATGCAATTAACTGAACAATTAACTTCACATTTAGAAGGCTGTAACTGGTGTAGTGTTATTAAACATAACGTTCAAAAGTCAATCTCTTCGTTTACAGCAGCTAGTTTAAGCGCATGAAGCTGATTGGTCAGATGTACCCATTTCAGATCATGCTAATAATTGTGTTTTATACTTGACTATGAGCTCTGTTTAGATTGAAACTTTTCAATTAAGTATGCACACATTAGTAAACATTACACAAAAATCATGATATGCTTGAAGACATTCTTTATTGCAATTATGGGTACTTTGGTGTGGCTTGTTCCTCTCTCTTACAG
The DNA here is from genome assembly GCF_963691925.1 of Scomber scombrus. NCBI lineage: Eukaryota > Metazoa > Chordata > Actinopteri > Scombriformes > Scombridae > Scomber > Scomber scombrus. The sequence goes on from NC_084980.1 coordinate 25,692,070, forward strand.
CTGTAATCATTATCATACTAAAGAATGAGCATTTGGGTGTTTTTGCTTAAATTATTCATATAAGATTATCTGAATTATGCTAATAGCTAAAATCTTAGTCATCCAACAATTTTTGCCAAAAGTATCTGTCATCTCATCAGTATTTTCCCTACACTAAGAGATTATTAAAGGATAAGGGCGGTATTATTCTATTTTTTACTCATTTCCAACAAATCCTGTGAAAAAAACTGAATCATCAATGCGGCAGTTCATCTCTTAGTGCTTTAAGACTTCCCTACCCTGTCTGTGGCACTAACCCATATGCCTAATTGTTTCTCATGAAGATGAAAATCTTTAAAAAGTGTTTAATTTTTTTTTTTGGACAGGCTTAGTAACTTCCTAAAACAGCTACGCTCTATAGATTTAAGTAAATGTCTCTCAACTGGGAGTAAAGAGTGCGTTTTTTTTCTTCTAGGGTCTATTTTGAGCCACGGATTTAAACACATTTGGCGCTCTAGTGAGTACTTACAGCACCAGGATGTTGTATGTGGGATTGACTCAAAATAAACTAAGTTCTCATGTCCACTGTAATGTAGGAACATGTGTGTGGCTCACTGATGTGTTTTTGTACAACAATAGAGCTCTGTGGCACAGAGAAATAAGCTAGGTCAGGCTTTGCAAAAGTTATAGGATCAATTACTTGTATTTTCAGTCTTAGGATTTGTTGACAAAAATGAACATCTCAACGCTAGCCTTATCCTTTAACCAGTTAAGGGTTACGGATTACCGTAATCCAGTTACATGTAACCTGCTGTTTTCTAACCATGGCCATGACTTTGCATACTTAAGAAAGCTTGCACGCAATAGGTCAAGGTTATGCAAGCCTTTCTGGTTGTAAATGTGTTATAAGTGAATAGTCTTGAGGTGTTTAGCTCTGTTAAATTACTTCCAGAGCAGAAATGCGATGCGATTGTGAGCACTCCTGGGCCGTGCTGATCGAATAGATGGAAAATATAATAGAATGTAGAGCACAAATTCCTTTCTCTTCTATTAGAGACCTCTTGCTGCCAAGGCGTCAAGGAATCACGGTATAGAATTTGATACAGTGAGTTATTCTTTTGAACCTAACAGGATGTAACCACAGACAGAAAAGAGTGTATCATGGAATGGAGTGTGACATTCATTGAGTTGGATTGGGGAGGGCAGCCTGGGAGGAGGAAAAGGGAGCCGAGCGGTTGGGTGTGTCGGAGGAAAGGTGTCATCGCAGTGATTGGGTTTTGACTGACAGCTGCGGGGGCAACTTGTATCTGATTTGATTGGACACTAGCTCATCCACGGGCGGCGGGTGCTCTCTCCTATCGCCCTGACTCGCGCACACACACACACCGGCTTTCTCTTGTTTGCTCTCCCTCTCTCTCTGTCTTAGTCATTCGCTGCTTGTCACCAAATCTTTCTGTTTCCCCTCCGCCCACACGTTTCTCCTCTCGCTACCTCTCCCTCTTCTGTCGGTTTGTTTTCCTTAGCTCTACACTTCTCCTTCCCTTGTCATTTTTGCCACAGCCTCACAGTATCTCTCCTCTCTTCTTCTATAACCTTATGTTTTGTTTCATACAGCCTCTGCCACTATGCAGACACTTTTATCTGAAGCCTCTCTGTCTAGTATGAGCTCAAGGTGCATTGTATAGAATTTAGCGGACTAAACAGACAGAACGGACTTGGCAGAATTATTCATAAGTATGTTTTAATTAGTGCACAGTCACCTGAAAATAAGAGGTTTTCGCTACCTTAGAATGAACCCTTTATAGCTACATCATGTTGCACCATCATGTTTTTACTGCAGCCCAAAACAAACAAATCAAACACTGGCTCTAGAGAAGACCTTTCACATCTTTTTTGCAAGTTTAGTGGCCATCATAGATTCTTCTACATGCTTGGAAAAAGAAAGGGGGTATTCACTGTCCCCTAAATGCTACACACTGCACCTTTAAGTCCATTTTTAGAATGGGTAATCACCGTGGGAGCTGAACTCTGAGCCCTTGCACTGTCAGAGCCATTTTTGAATTACATAGCCCCATTTATTACCATAGAACAAGACTTTTCCTTATAGAGAACATACATCATTTAATGGATGCTTTCATCTACAGTGTGTAATTGTATCACAAATAAATATATCATCACATTCCCGTCCCTGTGGGAATTGAACCCTGCAGCATGGCACACTGTTCGTGCATTGCTTTTCTATAATTCATCAACTACTTTGCTGCCTGTTAAAGCACGTACAGGGAATGACAGTCTCCTCCTCCTCCCCCGCCCCCTATCTGTTCTACATGTCAATCAAACTAACCGGCTAGTCTTATTACTAGCCACTCCTGTGATGAGCTGACAAGGGAGGAGAGAGAGGGGGGAGAAGGGAGGGAGCGAAAGGAGACCAGAGCGGGATGAAGGGGAGGACGAGGAAGAGGAGGAGGAGGGATGGGGATTTGAGAGGGAAAAGGTGTGAGAAGAGATAGAGGAGAGTTATAGGAAAGGACAGGGCGGAGGAGTGTAGGGAGGCATCGTGACAAGACGGAGAGGAGCGAATGAGCTGTGAGTGACACAGCGGCACAGAGACACACAATGATGGAAGGATGGAGGGATGGAGGGAGGCAGAGGGCAAAGAAGAGGGGAGGAGAACAGATCGATAGGGCTGGTTGACTGGATGTTCATCTATAATGCAGAAAGGCTAGGGGAAAAGAGTGCATTTGTGTGGTATGATTTAAGACAGAGGTTGCAGTTCTGTTCCTGTGTGTGTGTGTGTGTGTGTGTGTGTGTGTGTGTGTGTGTGTGTGTGTGTGTGTGTGTCTGTGACTATCAGGAAATTGTGTACACACTGTATCAGTAAACACATGGGAGCTTGTACAAGCAGGGGCTTTCACTAAATGTGCCTGTGTGTGTGTGTTTATGTTCATGTCATGTTTGAACAAATACTTGCATGAATAGATGTCAGCAATTGTAACATCTTAACGTGTGATTTGTTTACAAGTGTGTTTGTTCATGTGAATGAGCGAGCTGTCGGTGCTGTTACCTGAACATGAAGCATAAAGGTGTTTGGGATGGTTTTTTTGTGTTTTTCTAATTGTGTACCTGCAGTGCAATTTGACACCTTTTCAGTAACTGAGTGTTTACATGTGTGTCTTCTTCGTACATCTGTCTAAAGAGCCTCGGAAATCTACTGGGACTCTGTACATGGCCGGGGTGAAAGCTTTGACCGGAATAAAGATGGCAGCGTCCAACCTGACCTGTTCAGGCCAAGTTACTAAAATAGTTACTAAGTGAGTATCTTATATGCGATATTAAAGATAATATGCTATTTACTGAGCATAAGAATCATGTTAGGAACACCCGGTTCAAGTGCTGACAGACTGCATTAGTTCTGTCTGAAAGGATTTCATAAAAAAGGCTACAAACAAAGAAAGGAAGCAAATACAAGACACAGTCTATTGAGAACTAAACCCTGAATTAACCGTCCATCCGAGACTCAATTCACTAGAAAAACATCAGCATCAGTTGTTTGTTCAAATGCTTAAAACAGCCAATGTTTACGTTTCCTGACAAGCTGTCTCTTTTGGCAAAAAAACAGTAATGACTGTCCTCTCTCAGGAGCAAATGTGTAAAAACCTTTTAGGAACAAGGTTTGGTTGGATGGTTGTACATACAAAGTGTCAGATAGCAGCTTCATCCCTTCTCCTACAATCAACAAAGGTTTCTTTCAACCACAGCTATGATCTTTCCGTAACCTTACCCAAGTACTTTCCATTGTACATCTACATCGGAAAAATCTAACCAGACATCAACTAAGTGGCATCGGAAAAAGCTCGAATGAATCATTTTTTGTAATAGGCACTAGACAAATAATGTCTTCCTGATGTCAGATCAGATCAAACCATCTTTTATGTTCTTATAGGTGGTTTTGGAAGACAATGACAAGCAACCATTCAGGTATAGAAATTAGGTATGGGAGCTTCTTCTCATTCACTGTATATCACTGTACATAAACAACTTTACTTTAAAAATGATGTTTAAAGGCTCCACTTATCTCCACATGGGTTACACATTGCAGAAGGAAGATTCAGTCGCAAGTCATATGAATAATGCCTGTGCTTATGTGGCACCAGCACTAGTATGTCTTTGAATACTGATTTCTGTGAAATATGAGCACTTCAATTATCTTAATTGGCTTTGACAGAGAAGAAAGTCTTAGTAATGTTACATACTTGTTAGAAAATATTGCAACATGAGCGTGACCATTATTTCATTTATGTGTTGCTGAATTGTATAAAAAACATTTTCTTTGCACCTTACGCTTTTAATTGATTGTTTAACTACCAGCATCCTTGTTACAGTAATGTGATGTAACTTCAAACTGGGATTTGAAATTGGCTATGTTTGTGCGTCACTGTGCATACAGTGTGTGGACTGCGTTAAATAATTGACAGCGTGTGAGTATACATGCATACGAGCAGATATGCAGACGTGTGTGTGTATGTAGCTTACTCAGGGTTGCCCCTGGCCGAACACTGTAGATAAAACTTCTCCCCCTCTCTTGGCAGATCACTCTGAGGCAGGATCTCCACGTTAGGGGAATCTGTAAGTGGAAGACAAACAGACACACACACAGAGCATAGTTACATAACACAGGACTCATAACCGTTCAGACATGCACAAAGCACTGACTGTCTCATTCATCCCCATCTCCATCTACTCCCATCTGCATCCTGTAGGCGTCACCATCTCACTGCCTCCCACAATGACATAACCCCTTACACAACGATTTTGACTTTCCTTCGGCAATGCAGTACCGCGATCGCACCCACAGGATGGCAGCACCGGCACAGCTTCCGACATGGACCCATTTACAGTTACATTTTAGATGATTACCTGCTCTTTTCATCCACAGTGACTCAACTCTGGGCAAGTGCACTGGCAAGGGAAGGTTAAATTCATGCATGGTCATTATTACAGGCAGCTAATCTAAAATGATTGGCCAAGAGATCAAATTGCAGTGGGGGAAAATAGGCCTATCCAACCCGATATAAAAGGAGAGCAAAGTATGAATTTTAAACAAAGCAGACGCTGGTTTTAATTCCTGCAGTTTCTTTCTCCCTCCCTCTCTTCCCCCAGCATCCCCCTATACCCACTCTCCTCCCCACTCCAGCCCGTTCCCCAGTTGACTCACACAACACCCGCAGAGTCTGCTCGCTCCTCTTGTCCCCTGGGTGGAGTGAGGGATGTTCGACAGCGCAGGTGATGAGGGCGTCGTCATCGCTGCGGCTCACCTCCAGGGTGAGCTCGCTGCTCACGTTGTATGTGGGTTCCTCTGGATCGGAATCCACCACGTCTGGACGCCCTGAGGTGAAGAGGGACAAGAAGGGGAGGGGACAGTCAAGAGGAAGGCTGCATCTTAACCAGGGACTAGTCTAACACATGAAAAATACACACAGAATATGGTGCAGTAAAAGGCTCTTGGCTATAATTTGGATGTGGCGGTTTTATGCTGTAGAACTGTACAGAACAGCAATGACCCCCATTTGTTCCCATTAAATGAAAAATGCAGCTACCTGTGCCTGTGTACCTGTGCAGTTACCTTGTGCCCCTGGATGTTTTGTTCTGCAATCTATCATTATATGCCACAAATACTGCACATCTAACATTGCATTTCCACATATTTTTTATAGCAATATCATACCTTTTCTCTCCCAAAAAGGATTTTTCTGCTGACTCATTCAGTGAAGTATACAAATTTTATAAACCACAAAATGTGATCACAAATTTTAGGGAGAACAAGCCACCCTGTCCAGTCATATAAAATCTCGAGGTTTGTGTTTATCTTAAAAACAGCAGCAGTAATCTGGGTCTGAAGTCAGTTTGCCAAAAAATGTGTATGTGCCAGAATGACTAGTCAATAAATAAAACAACAGAAAAGTATCAAAAGCATCTTTTTTCATAATTGATGATCGTTTAAAGCCATAAATCATGCTCGTTACAGCTTCTTAAATAAGAGTATTTGTTGCATTTCTCGGTTTTATATCTATCTATGAATTATCTTTATTTTTTTGAACTGTTGGTCAGAAAAATCTGAACATAACAGTTAGTTGCAGTCTTGTATTTTTTCCATTTAGCAAAGTGCTGTGATGTGATGTGGTTAAGTTTATTTGTTTCTACAAGGCTATAAATGACAAACTGCAGACGCCAGAGCAGGGTTTTTTTTATTGAAATCCTCTCCGTTGTACATCCTGCCCAAACATGCCTCATTCATGAAGACACAAAACTAAATAAAACACACACACACACACACACACACACACACACACACACACACACACACACACACACACACACACACACACACACACACACACACACACGCACAAAGAAAAACAGTCTCAAAGCTACTTCATCCTCCAAGCTGCAAAAGTCAACGTAGTATGTTGGCAGCTCAAAATGGCAGCAAGAGTTAACTGAGATGCTCACTTCCCTTCAGTATCCAGAGCCCCTGTAATGCAACATCAGTAAACTGCACACAGCACGCTCATGTTTACTAACCAGGCCAGTCTGTGATGTTTTATGCTGAAGGACACCAAAGGGACCAGAGAGGCTAAAGATCTAATGTTGCTACGTCCAGCTTTCTTTGGACTTCTTTGCTCGCTGTTGCTTAGGAGACAGCTTGCATTTCACATGATGTGATCCAACACTGCGGACGGAGAAGCAACCGTACCCAGGAGTTTTATTATGGCAAACAAACATAATCTACAGCATCTTCACTACAATCTGTTGCAGCCATATTTTGTTAAATGTGCCTGATAAAAACAGGTCTGTTCTTATTTTATTTTTAAATCCTGCATTTTGTAAGTTTTAAGTAACAATATGACCATCTTTTCATACAGTAAAGGCACTTTTCCATTTCCTGTGGATTCCCTTTCATTCATTTAGAAGAAAAGGAACTGGGTGTATAAGTTGTAAGTATAGACCAGACAAAGTATGAAAGCATAAACACAGTGGAGACTTTCATCCGGAGATCGCACTCTATTGAAAGCAAAAAAATATATCAAACTGGGTGGTCAGACCGTGAAAGTGGTTGGTGAATCTTGGAAAGTGGACCAGAACCTTATCACTTTTTCTTGCATGGAGTGAGACACACGTGCACACACGTACACACATATAAGCATGGGCGCATGTAGGTCAAGCTCATGAATAACATATACACAGAGGAGAAGGAGATAGTGGCATGGAAGCAGATTGGAAAACACACACTTGCACACACACTTTACGCTCTACCTCACTCTTCCTGCCTCTCTCTAACACACAAAATATTACAGTTCCCTCCTCCTCTTCATCCTCCTCCTCCTCCTCCTCCTCCTCCCTCCCCCTCCAGAGAACTCTTCAAATACCACTGAATCTAATGCCATCTCTCTTTTTATTACCATAACCATTCCTCTGACCCACAGAGTAAATTAGTTTACTTTCCAGGTGCATTTCAATAATCCTACGCCACTCAGGAGTCTTTTCGTCACTGTCTGTCTCTCTCACTACCTTCTCTCTTACTCTATACACACAAATACAGACAGTATATCGCCTTTATTAAAGACCATGGATCTCTAAAACCAGACTTGGGAATGAAGATATCCCATTTGTTTACTTGCTGACTCTTGGGTACAGTATTTTCAAAATCATACAATTGAGTTTTAACACGTTTTTCAGGCCCAAGGGGTCACAGAACTGACTCAACACATTCATTAAGCCAAAAAAAATAAGATGCAGTCAGTTTAAGTGTGTTTCCCAAGACAGCTGTGATGCACATTTACTAATAATTCACATTTCCTCTGTTCATTATAAGATAATCAGGGTAGATTTGCATGTCAGCTGCTGCAACTGGAGCAACGAGCAAATTGGACTGGAAACAGCAGTAACAGGTTGTGTTGCAATGGATTACCAACAAACTAACAGATTCTACCTCTTAAAGGGGATATTTCACATTATATTTGCAGTACTATACACATTATCAAATCCTTTGTGCAGTATTGTTTTAATACAGGTCATTTTTCAACAGTACACACACTGTGTGCAAGGAATGCTTTTATGCATTTCCTTGGATTTGAAAGGTCAGTTAAGCCAAATTCTGCGGCCCCTCATCAACCACGATGAAACAGCCAGGACTCTCTGATATATATCATTTGCTGACCCAACCAACCGTGTTAGAAGTTGCTGCTCCAAGTAGAAAAAACAACACTAGCTGAATTGCCTTTTTTCCAACTGAAAATAATGGCAGTGGTTAGAAGTCAGGGTAGCTGATATCAAAATACTTTTTGGAGTGAGATTAATCAAAAATGGCTGTAAGTGACTAACTACCTTTTCATCACCTAAGCTAAGGACTAGCTTTATACCATTCCCTGACATCTCCTGTCCTCCATTCTACTTCCATCAATCTACCAGCCTCAACTTCATGACCTGGTGGCGATAGTTCATTACCTTGAATGATCATTCTGTGGCAAAAGTTCTCTGAGAGTCGTCACTATCCTCGCTAAATAAAACTGGTTAATCCAATAATGATGGTCAATGTGTCAATCCGTCTCTGTCCCTCCCCAGCAGTAACTTCTTTTTCCAGGAATAGCATCTCTATCTGGATAATCCACAACAAACAGTTGTGGACAAGAAACTATTTATTTGGCAGAAAGTAGTTCTAAAGAAAGCTGTTAAGAGGAGGTCTGTGGATTATCCCTAGAAACAGGAGCACTATTTCTGGAAACAGATATCGCTGTTGAATGTGATTCTTCAATACTGTGAGCACCACAAACAGATCGATTAAACCATAGGCAAATCTTACAACTATTTGCATAGTTCAAAAGGTAAATGGAAAAATATGCTTCTTGTAATTTGAGTGAATTGATATATAGGCATTGCTACAAGTGCGACCACATTGAAACACAACATTTATCTCAACTCAGTACTCAAGGTTTAGGTTTTTATATCATAACCTTCAGTTAATTTAGTTTATGAAATATTACCTCATCACATTAACTGTTATTAAATACAGTTCAAGAGTTCACAACAGTTAACAAAATTACAAAAACATATAATATCATCAAAGTTATTTTTTTAATGACTGATAAATAATTAAAAATAAATGAATATTCAATTTATTTTTTTTAACATTGGTGGAAGTGTGTGCCCTATTCTTTAATATTTAAACTCGACTTTGCAGAACCTGCTAAAATTTTCATGGGATGCCCGTACTTTTCTATGAAACTCCTGTTCCTCGAATAAAAAAGGTGGGCAATCGGCACATCCTTGAGACTAACTTTCCCCAAGGTGGTGATGTGATGCAGATGAGGCACTGGTGTTACTGATGCTTAAACCCTCAAGCGTACAATCCACCATAAAATAATCATATTAAGAGAATCAAACAACTGGTTGCAGTAATTACTGCGTCCAGCGTGTTGGGGCTTTTAAGGCTGCAGAAGAGTGCTTGTGGCCACAGTTCTGGATTAGAGCTGAAACAATTAGTCAATTAATCGATTACTGGATGGAACGAAAAGCACTTTTTCAGCCTGAGTTTTTAATTCAGAATCAGCTGTGACATCTTGTGGGACATGACTAAGTCCTAAAATGAAGGAAATCAGACCACTTGATTCATAATAGTCATCTGAGCCAAAGAAAGTCTAAAGGGACATTTTCTTAATTGGGAAAATCACATAATGCACTTAGCACTAATAGATTGATTGCAGTCTTTACTTTGTCGTCACCTCTTTATCCACAATAAACTCCTTAATCAGTGTACTATTTTGAGACATTTACCAAGCAAAATGGCAATCGTTAGCTGAGCTCTGCATCTGAAATGTGAGGATTTGCAGCTCATCTGAGTTTCATATCACCGTACTATTGTTCAGATAAAAATCAAACTGAAGACCTTCTCAAATGTGACATTTCACTGCCCTACTTGAATGGCTTTGTGTTTTGGACTGTTTGTCAGAAAAAAACAAGCAATTTCCAGTTGTCACTTTAGACTCTGGCAATTTTTTGATGGGGATTTCTGTCTATTTACTGACATTTCATAGACTAATTCTGGCTTAAAAGGTAATATAAAAAACACCAGCTGGACCGCTGTGGGAATGTAAAATGAAAGAGTCAGTAAAACTCGTTATTATTCAACAACTATGCCAGCAGAACAAGACACTTAACCCCCAGCTACTCCAGTGGAGCTGCTCGGTCGCCTGAAGCAGAAGACTCTGGAAGGTTCCACTTGGCGCCTCTGTGGTGTGAAAAACGAAACAGTGAATAGGAAGCAACGCATGGCTTAACACCACCGTGCATGCTCAGCAAAAGCCCTTCCCCTTGGATAAGGGAAGGTTTTAAAATAATCAAAACAGTCATCACTTTTAAGCTTAAATCGGATTATGGACTGGTGAAAGCTATCAAGTCCTATTTGAGCGTTCATATGATGTCATCATATTTGGGAGGCGTATTAATTAGTCCTGTTACTGGATTACCAGGTGCACATAGCTGCCGGGACATATTCTGGACGTATATCTATTGGTGGAAAGTGACTTTACCTTTAATCAAATACTATATGTAAATATAATTATGAAGATCTTGTGCTTTACTTTAATATTTCCTTTCTATTTCACTACAATTCAAATGTTATTACTGTACTTTTTAATCCCTTACATTTATTTCACTACTCAGTAAATACGATTTTTAATACAAAACAAATGAGCAGCTTATGACATATCATACATTGTTACTGAGTAATCTACTTGGCATTGTGTAAAATAGTGAAAATTGGCTAACATGAGATTCTGCTCACACATTAATGAATCAATAATAATAAGCGGTATTGAGTCATCATAACACTGCAAAATTGAATATGTTTGTGTTCTGGTCCGTTGGTCAGACAAAACAACCAATTTAAAAACATTTTATAGACTAAATGATAAATTGATCGATCAAAAACTGTCAATGATGAATGTGTTTGTTAATTAAAGCCCTGGATTTGTTCCATTTCCCGACGTGCCGTGATTGTGATTGAACTGACTTTGAGTTTATTAACTCCAGACTATACAACCTTCCCTTCTGCTGACATTCATTTTCAAATCCTCTCCGTGTTACATCCTGCCTCAACATCCTTAACATCTCAAAAACTACTCCATGGCATCCTTAAAGCAGCAAAAAGCAGAGATGATATCATATATATAATAATGAAGCAATATGAAAGGTGCCATTGGGCATAATAACCTTTACTTCTAACTTATAAAAACTTGAATGCAGGAATTTTCCTTTTAACGGGTAATTTTTACATTGCTTTGATGCTACTTTTAAGGATGTGATTATTTCTTTGAACGCTGTCTCCTTCTCACTCGTCTCTTACATTACACTGCTCCATACGGACACACGCCCATGTACCCTTCACCATCCGCCCTACGTCCTGCATTATGACAATTTGGGCTGGTATTCAGCCGGTATGGCCTTAAGTGCCACCATAAATCCCCATTATCCTCAATCCAATACATCGATGTCACTAAATGATCCATAGCCCTTTCTCACAGTACAACTAATACAGTCTTCAAAGCTCTTAGCCTTTCATTCTTCTCAATTACCACTCCCTTTCCCGCTCTCTCCCTTGCTCTCCGTCTCCCATCCTCTTCCCCTCTCTCACTATCTAAATCCGCTTTCCGGATTTCTCTCCCCATTTCGTCAGCCTTCCCTCCGTTTCTTCCCTCTCTCCTGTTGCGCTCTCCAGTCCTCTCTTCTTTAAAACTGGTCCCCCTTCACTTCATCCTCTCTCCCTAGCCTACACTCCCACTCAGCCACAAAGCCGCCTCGCTTCTTCGTCTGTGGTTTTCTTAATTCCCCTTCTGCTCTCTCTTTCTCCTTCAGTGTCTCTCTCTATCTCTCTCTCTCTCTAGTCGGCTCTTTGCAGCCTCCATCGCTCTCTCGGTATCCTTGCAGTCGCTTCATCTATTTTTATGCATGCACACACACATACACTCCCGCTCATTCACTCACTCTCTCTCTGTTCCCTGTTTTTCTCGGCAGCCCCTCACTGTCACTTACTGTCAGTGAAGCTGTCAAGGAAGCACTGGTGAGCAGCAGTCTATGGGCTCATCTTTCCAACACACACACACACACACACACACACACACACACACAATGGGAAACTGTAATAATAGCACACTGACCCGTGATGCTCTTCCGCTACCTAGCCGGAGATGAGCACTCTGCGTGTGTTTGTGATTATCATCTGTCCATTACCAGTATTTGCGTGTTTTACTGGAGGTGTCTGTGTGTATGTGTGTGTGCGTGTGTGTGTGTGTGTGTGTGTGTGTGTGTGTGTGTGTGTGTGTGTGTGTGTGTGTGTGTGTGTGTGTTTCAAACAGTGACTGATCAGTGTGTGCAGTGTCAGGACAGCTGGGCTAGGCCTCGAACACACCGTCTTTAACATCGAGTTGATCTCCCTCAAGTCTCTCTCTGTCTGAGGAGTGTTCATTTAAAAGGGTCAGTTCACCCACATTACAAGAAAGTATGAAGGTCCCTGTTAGTTGGGATGCAATCATCTTGCCAAACAAGAAAGCTGATGCTACAAAAACACAGATTACATTCAATGACAATGCTTTTTAATGTTCAATGTCAGCATTTTTTTTTTTAATGTTCTACAATATCTGCATGTGCCAACACAGGTCATGGCAAATGATCTGTAGTTAAAGGGATACTCCACAGATTTAACACATTAATTACCTTGGTCTAGGCGTAGAAACAGCATTTTTTAACAGAAAGCCTGCATTACAAACTAAGGTGTGTAGTTTGAGAGATATGGGCATAGAGAGAGTCTAATTAAAGATATTGTCAAATTGCATTATGGGAGTTGTAAGATCCAGTCCTTTTTAGAGACTAAAAGTCCTCATATATACAAATTTAAATTAAATTAAACTTAATTGCTTCACTGGCACAGGATATTGGCATTGGATGTATCAAGATGTGTGGAATCACCTAATATCAATGCAATCGGATGCTGACTCGTCCAACAGTTTTCATAAGGACTATTTCCTCGGCACAAAGAATCCTCTGAAATTCCTATGAAAGCTGTTCTCAGTAGGGTCTGCGGATTATCCAGAGTAATCAAAACATTGTTTAAATGAAATTCTCAATGCAGCGAACACCACAAATAGAATTGTGTTCACCATCTTATTGGAGCGTCAGCAGAAATCTCAAGAGACTGATGTCTCAAAGCCTGGGCAAATAAAAGCAAAACTATCTGCCTTGCAAGAAACCTCTAGAGGTAAGAGGGAAAATGATGTCTTTCTAATTTGAGTGAGTTGAACCTTTAAACAGAAATCCAATCTCTCTAAAAAGCTCTCTATACCCTTTCCCTCTGTGTACTGTTTTTAGTTCAGCTGTAACAAAAAAGACCAGATAATCTGTCCTCAGGCGGGCAGCTCTCCCATTCCTCCTTCTCTTTGTATCTTCAGTCCATTCTTTTGATTCATTTCAATCCATAACTATAGCAAACACTAACAATGCCAAGGCATCGAGACACAATACAGCCATTTAAGCATTACAAAGCGTCTGTGGCATTTTCACATCAATAAATCATTATCATATTATATCATCATATTATATTAGTATAATTACTGTTAAAAAAAAGATCTACCAGCCTAAACACTGCAGTTTACACAGAGTAGGATTTGGTGGGACATCTGCTGAAGGTATTTGCATTGAGACAGAAGGCGCTGTTCTTCCAGGCCAAACAGAGCTTAAAGCTTCTAGAGTTTCTGGTGATGGCAGATGGTGGAAGAAGCAAAAGGGTGACCGAAAACAACACTTCTAACATGTTTGTTCTGCTCGGTAAAGCTAAACAGCAAACCTCTGACTGATGAAGCAACAAGAAGCAAGGGAGGGGAGGGAGTTAACGGGAAACGTAGTTGTAATCTGGAGAAACACTACCACTGCCAATACCAATGGTGTGAGTCAGAGGATGCCAATCCTTGATTTTCACTTCATCTGTAAAAAAAAAAGACGCTTAATTGTTCCTCTCAAGACATCCTCTCTCTGTCTTCCTCTTTCTCTTCCCTGCTTATGTCTCCCGTTTATCTGTAACAAAAGACCAGTCAGTCTGACCTCTTGCAAAGCTCCATCTTTGTTTCTCTGTTCAACCTCATCCCTTCATCCTCTCCTCCGCCCTGCCTTTTATTGTTGGATTCTGTCCTTATCCCAGCTAGATCCAACCTACGCTATCTCTCCCTCTCTCTGTTGTGTCACTCCCAGTTGCAGATATGTTGCAGTTCAACGGATGACACACACACACTCGCACGAATGAACGCATCATCGACACACATACACACACACACACAAAATAAAAAGTATATATATAAAGTATAAATTTCCTGGATACATGCATAGGCACACATTCACAGGATCAGGAGATGAAGGAATGAAGTGCACAAACACAAACACGCTCAGCATGTTTCTGCACTTAGACACACACACCAGCAGAATGCTCTCACACTTCCACACACACATATGCACACACAGGTTTAGGACACACAGAGAGACAGCAGGCAACGTGGCATGAACACAATACACACACAGCTTGATAGAGCACACACTCACACACAGGCTAGCTCATCACACAAACACACACACACACACACACACACACACAGACGCTCACACGCAAGGCAGGTGCGCATGAGTACAAACATATTCACTTGCGGATGCCAATACACGCTGTACACCACAGGATCACACACTTAAGCCCGCAGACAAACACATACATATGCACACAAAAACCACATCCTTGCATTCCTTCAGAACATCCTTGCGGCCACACACACTCTGTCAAGCTCATTACCACACCCAGGCGCTTCCTTACCACACAAACTGATCCAACAAGCCAGAGTACAACAACAGACACGTCCAGCACACATTTTCTGACCCTGTAATACACACACTCACACACAGAGCGTCCACACATTCCCTGCTTTTTTCTCACCTTCCAGCTCCTGGTCTCCCCGGTACCAATGCAGCTTGGCGGGGGGTTTGCTTCCTGTACTGGTGCAGGTCAGGGTGACTTTGCCCCCCTCCGGCACTGCATTCTCAAAGCCTGAGATCTGAGGTTTACCGGGCACTCCTGGAGAGGGAGAGAGACATTGAGAGTCAGAGAAAAAACTTTTATGCGGCAAAGGCTCACCTTGTAACCAGAAACAGGAAAACCTACTGCGTATATTTGCAAATTTGTATTGTATTGAACTGAGGGCGAGGGGGGGGGGGGGGGGGGGTATCGACAGTTAAATATGATACATTCTGAAAGCTTTGATGTAAACCCAGTGGGACAAAAATTTGGATACAGGCTTGCATTTATTTGCCCCAAAAATAGTTTGGAGTCATAGCACAGCAGCTCAAATGTGTTACACTATCTTCAGTGTCTGTAAGGTTTCTGTTCGCCGTGACCTTCCGGAAACAAATGTGTTACATTATCTTAAAGGACCTTTAAACAGATCTATTGGCAGAAATGGAATATAATATTCATAAGTATGTTTTGATTTCTGTATAATCACCTGAAAATAAGGATTGTTGTGTTTTCGTTAGCTTAGAATGAGCCCTTTATATTTACATAGGGAGCAGCTCCTCCATGTTGCAGCACCATATTTGGCTCTAGAAAACACCTTTCTTTTCACGGCCACCATAGGTTCACCTAAATGTTTGAGAAGGATGGGTGATGGTGAGGGGTTATCAGCTCTGGTCCTTTAAAAGCCTGTAAGGTGTTCATCGTGACTTTCCAGAAACATCAGACCTGCTGCCTCGTGATTTGTCCATCAGGGCCGGTGCACAAAAATATTGATATGTTCTATACGCCCACTTGTGGATACCCGAATAATGACTCTCAGAGACAAAAAAGCATATCATGATCATTGTTATAGCGTCAAGGCCCGACATTGATGCAGCAGATTGCGGTTGGTGTTACTGTTTTGTATGAACATTCAATGTCGGTTTCTTTAAAACCACAATCTTTTCTCACCTTAACCAAGCCTTAACCATAGTGGTGGCAGTGCAAAAAACAATCATACTGTATGAAACATTTCCCTAACTGTCATTTGTAACAGACTTTGAATCAATTAGAAAAAAGACGTCATTATGATGACGGGGGCACCACATGAAAAAACCCTCATATGGGTCTTTTTAGAGGGCACTGACAGATTTTGTAATTGAGTTTTAGAGAGAATTAGACGATAAAGAACAACAAACACCAATTAACTCTTGTAAAAACAAAGAAGATCTCATTTTCATCCAGCAGTTAGAATGATTTTAACGTCAGGGAACATGACAGCAGGGATTACTGAGGCACTAAAAAATCAGTTGTTGACATGCCATGACATAGTAAATGTAAGTTATAGTGGAAACACTGAGTTTTATAACAATATTGTAAGATGTTGGATTTAATGTGGATTGGTTATCCAACAAGGTCAGTATTGGACTTGATACCAAACTATTGGATCAGATTGGTGCCTTTCTAGTTGTATGAAAAAATATACTAATGCTTTTTTTAACAAGTGGTCTCTTTGTCATATATATTAATCACTGTTAGGTTTTTGAAGTTGTGATTCATTGCAAAATGTATCAATTGTTTGCAAAATGCCATTAGTAATACATATGTCATATTGAAACTCCATGACAACATATCATTTTTCTTTATTAATTCACTCCAAAAAGGTCAGACACTAAGTACTCATCAATCTCGCGATGAATCTGAATAAAATGCTAACCATGTTTGTAGTAAGACCACATGACAGACACTTACAAGAGCTGAATACAAACAAAAAACATTCCTCAATATAAAATGATGAAATCATTCATTGATTTAACATTCCATCAACAACTTGTGACAAATATTAAGTTTTACAACATCTGCAATAAAAACTTAAAATGCTCACATGATGAAAATAAAAATGCAATTAATTCAGTGCAAAAAAAACCCAAACACTTGTTATCTCTTTAACAGCATGAGGTCTGTATTTACTTCCTACAATTTAAGTGAGTCTGGTAAATAGTATTGTGTGAGTGACAGTTAGTTCTTCAGGTCAGTTCAAAATGTCAAGTATATTATATTTTGTAGAGATTATTAAATACAATTCCCAGAATGCATTACTTAAAACCAAGATCTAAGTCATAATGAGTCTGATTCATGGATGTATTAAGAGAACGTGATACAGGAGGAGCATCTGACTTCGAAGCCAGTTTGACATAGTGGCAAAACTGTGTCACATGACAATATTGGGCCCAAAAATACTTTTTCCCCATAGACTTACATTGTGAAAGGGATGTCTGTAAATCAATTGTTCTAAATGACACAAATGACTAATTTCTCTATCAGAAATTGATCCATTTGGTCTGATCACTTTTTAAATCATTCTATCCTGACGTCTCTAGTGAGCATGCTCCATGAGTGCATTGGGCCCATAGAGCACACGCAGTGGCATTTTTGGCTTCATGCTTCATGGGAAACATTCATAGGAATGAGCCGGGGCCCGCCTATGACACTGTGTCCAGTTCTCTTTAGACATCCATGGTCTGACTAAACAATCATGTGGGGGACACTGGTGTCTTGTGTAATGGTTTGCAGGAAAAGATTGTGAGGGACAGAAGGATCAAATGAGCCAAAGGTCAGAATCAAACTGACTTTAGCCAAGTGAAACACCAGAAAGCCCCCAGCCAAACCAAAATATCATGATACATCTTCCCTTCCCAGAGGTGTTCTTCCAAATTCCAGCACAGTCAGTTAAAATTAGAAACATTTTTGCTTAATTACTACTTTAACATGGAATACAAGCTAAAGTGTAAACAACACAAGCAGGAAAAGGAATCTCTGCATATTTCAGTATCCTCTTTGTCTTCATCACCATCATGGTCTAAGGCAAGAGTTGGAAAAAATTAAACATTTCTTGCCGTGCATCTGCAGCCATTGTGGGCGGCTCTTTTCTCCAGTGTTGGCAGAGTGTACTGTCATTTTGCTTTTGAAAATAATAAACATTCAGTTTGCTGTCTATCGCATGCAACAGTCTTGTGCATTAAGGGAGAGAGAGAGAGAGAGAGAGTGGGAGAGAGAGAGAGAGAGAGAGAGAGAGAGAGAGAGAGAGAGAGAGAGAGAGAGAGAGAGCGATAGAGAGAGAGAGTGAGAGACGAAGAGAGAGAGAGAGAGAGAGAGACTGAGCTGAAAATGTTGAAGCAGAGAGAGTTAGACAGAAAGTCAGAGATGGATAGACCAAGGCACAAAGGGATGTCAGGAAGGGGACTGGTACTGTAGGATTTTTTGTATTAAAAGTGACAAGAGTTTGTACCAATTATTGAATTTTGTAGGCTCGAAAATTCTACATATTTCAAAAAATATTACAAATATGAAGGGAGAGAAGAATGACAGGAGAGGAACAAGCCAGATAGATAGATAGATAGATAGATAGATAGATAGATAGATAGATAGATAGATAGATAGATAGATAGATAGATAGATGGATAGATGGATAGATAGATAGATAGATAGATAGATAGATAGATAGATAGATAGATAGATAGATAGATAGATAGATAGATGGATAGATAGATAGATAGATAGATAGATAGATAGATAGATAGATAGATAGATAGATAGATAGATAGATAGATGATGTTGTTTAATTCTCTATCATTTTGTCCACTCCCTGAAGATAGACAGAAAGATAAACAGACAGACAGTGAAGTACCAATATAAAGTGCTGTGAACTAACCAAGGTATAGATCAAAAAAATAAAAAACGTGGTCAATATTTAATGTAGCCGTTTTTGATGTAGTGCACTGTGTGCGGAAGCTCTCTGGCAGTAAAGCAGCATTGAATATTAATGAGGGAATAATATGTGCACATATAGAATTGGCTGGAGAAGCCCTGTCGAGACCCTCTCCTCAACAAGGAGAATAAGAGAATAAAGCCATTATAAATAATGTGCTGGTTAGCTCAGGAGAGAGCAGTTAGACACATTTCACACTAACAGACACACAACCATTTAAAACGGACTGTACTCAGCAGTTGTGTGCTTACGTCTGCATTTGTGTATGTGTCCGTCAAATCGTTGCACATGTCAAAACAAGAATAAAAAGCACACACATGAATGCTGCTGTGCCAAAACTCGATATCGTTGCCTGATTTTCCCCACAGGGGTCCATGCCTTTTAGACATTTTACCATACATTTTTGATGGTTTTGGCTCCCTCTCAGGGGTCATGAAATATGCATTGAACGCGGAATACAGTGTCACAGCCGTCAATTAAAGTACTTTTTTGTATTTATAAAGAAGCTTGAATCACAATTACTGCAACATTGGAAGACATTTGGAGAAGTGATTATCATGTTAATTTGAATTTAAAAAGCAAAAAGTGGACCTGCTTTCACCCTTTTACGCACAATCCCCTCCCCCCTCACACACACACATATTACATTACCATTTCAGGCATTGTACTTATGCTGTTGTCCAGAGCAACTACATTTAATTATTTCCAGTATACTTTACAGCACACTCATATATGTGTGTGTGTGTGTATATATATATATATGTACATATATTTAAGGACGGTTCCACATCTGCTGACTGACACAAAACCCAAATCTGAGGAACAACCCTGCAGTCTCTCAGCAACAAAGCAGCCATTATAAACATAAGCCACCATGCCCGACTCCAAATATCACATATTTAGCATCTCTTGTTTCCACTAAGTGCATTTATCAAGAGAATTAGGCCTCTGAACCCTCTGCAGCTTGATTTCCATCTGAATATTTCTTGGCAAATTATGGTGTATTGAATTAGAAAAAGCTGTGTGATTTTAAAATTGCAAAATCTGATAAAAAACCTTTCATAAAGAATGATTTATCCATACAGGAAGCATGCAAAGACAAGTGGTGAAAACCCATTTGTTGAATAAATATGGTTTAACATGATCAGCAGAAATAATAACTAAATTGTATTACACAGCAATTAAAAAGTGGCATTGGATGTCCTGAAATGTTAACCATGAATCTGGCCACCACAACCTCCCAGCTGTCTCTCTTATCTATACAGTAAGTCTCCATTGTGGTTGCATGGCCATTAGTTGGTGCATTACTGTATTGCCGAGCATGCTTTATTCTCATCTTCAAGTGAAACCATGAAATATATCCAGAATTAGCTGACACTGTAAAACAATAACAACTTGACAAATAAAAATCAATACTTGAAAGACTGTTTGTGGGGGTCCAAAGACGATTAGTCCAAATACAATCAATAAACAGGCCCACGCACCACTGACAGGGTGACCACAATTTATTGCTGGCTGCAAGGAAGCATCACACATAGGTAATAACATCCATCTCAAAGAAGATGAGAGGGTCCAGTTTATCTCTACGCAAGAGTTATATGAGGTCATAACCTTACAGGTTAACGCTGTAAGCAAGAATCTGGATCAGACTGGATGAAGACGTCTACAAGTAAGGCTAAGGAGTCATAGCAGGGTACTCTGAGTGGGTTAAAGTGAGTTTTGGAATATTTTAATATGGTTTCTTGTTCTCAGTTCAACCGTGACATTGTAGATTAGCAGAATAATCATTTAAAGGGGACACATCATTCATCATCTGAGTGACTCGTGTCTTAACTTGAATACAAAAAAAATGGAAAAAGACAATTAAAGGACAAATTATCAAAACCATTATAGTGGTTAAATATTTAGGGATGATTTTGGATTACCATTTGACTTTTGGAAGCCATATTAAAAAGTTGAGTAAACATAGTTAATATAACATAGTTAAATTTAGACATATTAGGAACTAATTAGCAATATAAACATCGAAAACACTTTTGCATGCTATGATTTTTTCCCATCTTTATTACTGTATATCCTGCTGGTCCCAGGCCAGTAAGACTGTGTTGAAACCAATTGAGATTATTTTCAAACAAACCTTAAACGTTTCAGATAGCAAATCATTAAATCATCATCATTGCAAAATATGATCCAATTAAACTTCTTAAGTGTTGAAAATTTCATTCTGTTCTCAGATGTTCGATTGGTGTTTAAGATAATTACAATGCTACATTTTCACCACTGAAGAGCTTTTTTCAGCTCTGCTCGGAGCAAATGAGCAGAACCTCTTGATATGCTTTAAACTCAGACTCAAACACAATGGACTGCCTTTGCACAACCTGCTTTTTCATTCACAGCTATCAAACTGTGGAATATGCTTCCAGCTGAGCACATTTTCATTCATTTTCCCATTGTGCAAAAAATGGATATTGAGCAACCAGTCATGTAGACATTAATTTGACCATGATTGAGATTTTTAATTGTAATGAACTGTAATATTATAGTTGGGCTGGATAAATGTGCTGGTATGTATTTATATGCGCTTATAGATTTGTCATTACGATTGTAAGTGTGATAGAGACTGTAATGGTGTTTCATGCAAATGAATGTTTTTAGCGTCTGGTGATTGTTCTGTGTGTACCTGCTCAGGGACTGCAGATGGGAATTAGCTAATAGCTAAATCTGGCATAAATCATCTCCTCTCATTTTGAGATTAATGTTTTTGTGCACTGTCCTTGTTTAATAAAGACTGATGATGATAGTAACAATAATATATTCTGCTGCTCCAGAGGAGCTTTGTTGAGTCAGAGAAAATAACCATGATGATGCCACCATGGCAAACAACAACATTTCCAGTAAAAACCTGTGCTACAAACTGAAGGCTTGGGTTGTATTATTGGCAGTGTTTTTGGAGCTTTACCCAATACTGCATTGCTGCATTGATTTTAGACATTCTATTTGAATTGGTCTTTCAAAAGTCCCCTAAATTTATAGAAGTGCAACACTAAATTGCTAGAGTACCAATATGTTGCCTCACGTGGACAGGCAGCTTCTCGTGGCAAGTTACAGTTAAAAACGACTCCATACAAGAAGAGCGGGGGCATGCTGTGGGCTAGTTAAGGCAAACACAATGCCACAGTGGTGTATCAAGGTGAATGAATTTGAGCCATTATTTCATACTTTCAAGCTATGTGTAATTTTGAGGGCTACATTTTCCATGACTGGTGTTAAACTGTGTGGTAGAAAAAAAATGGGCGTTGTTACAAAACTGTTATAAACAACATGACAACCGAAGAGAAAATAAGAAAAGATTCAAATTAACCATTCAAATTTGTCACAATCCTCCAAGTTTGGAAGGGAAATTAAGAGAGACTGCAGTCAGACTGATTTGTACAGCCATCAATCAGTCTCAAAGGAGACATGACTGAGTATGAACACAAGGGAGGCAAAAATGTCATCTTGCACTATTAGGCCCTCACTGAGAACAAAGAAAAGCTATTACAAAATCTGAAAAAGGAGAGAAATCTGAAGACTAGAGGGACTTTGGTTGAAACTATAGTGAGAAATGAGCAAAATGTCTTTCTTATATTTGGGTTTTTTTTGGCAAACCTTTTATAAAACATAAAACCCTTTTTTTCTAAATGTTCTGGAAACCTATTTAACACAACTGTTGAAACACACATACTGTAACTTAAACATTTATTTTTGCCTGCAGCATCAAAAAAAGCTGATGCAAAAAAAGAAGAAAAGCTTGACAGTTGGATACAAACAGTCCAGGGTTTATTTTAACACATGATCTGGAAAAGTTGCCACCTTTGTTTTTTGGTGACTTCAACATGACTGATTCCCCCCCCCCCCCCCCCCCCCCTCAAAATGCACAGAATGAATAAACTATAAGTGTGTGTGCAAGTGTGTGACCCACCTAGCACGGTGACGGTGGCTCGTGCGGTGCGCACTGGCATGGTGAAGATGGAGCAGGTGTACTCGCCCTCGTCAGACAGCTGCACTTCAGCGATGCTGATGGAGAGCTCGGTACGTGTTGAGCGGTGCAGCTGGATACGGCTATCTCTCAGCGCTGAGGAAAAAAGAGGTAGATATCAATCATTAGAAATGTGCATATATATATATATATATACATGCTGTGTGTTATGAATTATTCAAGGAGAATTAAATTGTATAACTTTGCTCAGTTATTTTATTTATTTACTTCTTTTAATTGTTGGGTTCTTTTTAGTGTAAATTAAACATTTCTAACTTGGATACCGAGTCATTTATTTTGTATATATTATAGTTCATATAGTTATTAATGGTGCAATTAACACCTAAAAGTTTTGTGATATTTGCACTGCACTGGTTATTTGCTCTAATACAGGAGAAGAGAAAGAAAGGAGGAGGAAGAGAATGCAGGGGAAGGAAGATGAGTATTTGGTCAGGAGGAGGGGATCGGAGGAAGGAGAGGAGAAAAATGAGTCAAATTGGAGAGTTGAAGACAATGGGGAGGACAGCGGGGCGTGGAGGTGGGAGGTGAAAGGGAATGATAGACAGCAGAGAAAGAAAGAGAAGGAAAGGGAGAAAGAAGCAAACTTGAGTTGTAAAAATGGGGAAAAAGGAGGAAGTGATGTAGAGAACAGGAGATCAGGTGAAATAGGGTTTGGATGGAGGGAGAGAGGAGGGAGGGAACGGGTGAGACAGGGGCGTACAGTAGAAGGGAAAAATAATAGAAATGTGTGGAGGAGAGAAAGTGGGATAATTGGAAGGAGAGAAAAGATTTAAGAAAAAGATTAAGATGTGAAAGAGAAAAGAGTGAAAGTGGGGAGGCACAAGGGAGAGGAAGTAGTGTGAGAAAGCATGAAAGGAAAAAGAAATGGGGAGGGGAGGTAGGGAGAAAAAGACACCAAAAGGATGTAAAGGGGGGATGTTGAGGGCAGATAAAGAGGTAAAAGGGAAGTAAGACAGATGAAATGCAGAATCTAAATCATGGGAAAAGAGAGAGGTAAAGTGGAAAGGAGAAGGAGGGAGGGGGGGTGAGGTGTTTAGAGAGAAAATGATGTAAGAGAGGAGAGAGGAGGAGGAGAAGGAGGAATGATTAAGATGAGGTGAGAGCTAAGGAAAAAATAGCTGAGATGTGAGCACGAACAAGGCAAAGAAAAACAAAGAGGGGAGTAAAGAAAAGCAGACGCAAATTGAGAATGAGAGATGAGAGAAACTGCAAGAGAGAGAGAAATAAAACAGAAGAAGCATAAATAGCAAAGAGAACGAGAGACAGTAAGGGATGGGTGGGGGAGGAGAGAGAGAAGAGGGGGAGGATGAAGAGGAGGGAGGTAAAGGGGGGGGGCATAAGAGAGACATAAATGGCTTTGTCATCAATGAGAAATCCAGCCATGAAAGAAAGAGAGAGAGAGAGAGAGAGAGAGAGAGAGAGAGAGCACAAGCAACTGAGATAGATGATGATGATGAAATGCTACGAAATAACCGTTCGTTTCCGTGATAGCATTGACCTCTAAGGTGTTTGTGCAGTGTGATTGCTGTCTGTCTCCCCTACCTTCCTATCCGCCTGTCTTTCTAGATATCTATCTGTCTATCTCTCCATCTCAATGGAGGCTTTTCGGCTCTGTTCTGTGGTGCCGTCAGGCAGAGTTGGATCTCTCTGCAAAATAACAACTAAAGGTACTCAAACAAAGCAGACTCCTACAAAAACACGTTGTGGTCGAGCAAAGTGAATAGACCGATAGATTCGTGTCCAAGTTGTTTTAAGCTCCTGTGGCACTACTTTTGTCTTATCCTCAGTTGCAACTGTGATACATGAGGAGCTGAGGTTTGAGAAGAGTCAGCTAAACTAATATTTGAGATTTTATAAGTTGTAGATACTAGTAAATGTACTGTAGCCATCCATAAGGTTTATGGTTTATGAAATCAGTACTTTATTGTACTTTCTTCGTTGTTTGTTTGTGTGGTTACTTTCATTATGTTGCTTTGAGTCTACGCCTTTGCTTCAGACATATCCAAAAGTTTAAATCTCTCCACTGTAATAGCAGTAAAATGTTCTGACTTAACCAATTACTAGATTTATATTTAGATTATTTATTGTCATTGTACAAAACATAAAAAGAAATTCAGGTGCCCTCAAGGACCAGGCTCAAATATATATATATATATATATATATATATATATATATATATATATATAAATTAATTAATTAATGCATCCATTCATTCCACTCTATACTCTCATCTGCACAGCAAAACAAACCATACACTCATTCACTGCCAGCATATGCAGTTAGAATGGGATAACAAAAAGAAGTGCTCACAGATATTATTGTACATAATAATAACAATAAATACTAATATACTATAGCACCATGTTCTTAGGTACCAAGCCAGCAACAAGTTTATTTTGAAAAACAAGATGCTATTGTAGATTTTAGTTTGCTAGCTATCGCAAACAAATATCCACCGTCCATTCCATTGAGATAAAGCTACAGCGCCTTCCCATTCACTTGAATGAGAAAGTGTGTCCAAACTTTTGACTGGTACTGTGAGTGTTACATATTGGTGCCCCGATGTTTGCTGTGTTTATAAGTTCGTGACTTGGAATACACACTGACATTTAAAAGATGTCAGAGTCAATGGAAGTTAGTTTGCCTTTAATGGAGAGCCGATAGTGGAGAAGCAGACAGGAAACAAGGTTAGAGAGGGAGAGAGAGGGAGGGAGGGGAACGGCATAAAACAATAGGAGAGCCGAAGTCAAACCAGGGATATTGGAGTCATATGGCATGTGCTATAACCAGTTAGCTATACCAAGGCACTCACAGTCGCTATTTTTTAACATGGATCCTGGTAACATTTTTTGTTGTCAGTTGCCAAGCAACAAAGTTCTCACAACTTAACCTTCGTGTCGTCCTCCCGGGTCAAATTGACCCCATCTGTTTTGACTGTTCCTTCTTTCCTCCCTTCCTTCCTTTCCTCCCTTCCTTCCTCCCTCCTGTCCTTCCTTCTTCCTCCCTCCCTTCCTCCTTTCCTTCCTTCTTCCTCCCTCCCTCCTTTCCTTCCTTCTTCCTCCCTTCTTCCCTCCTTTTCTTCCTTCTTCCTCCCTTCCTCCTTTCCTTCCTTCTTCCTCCCTCCCTCCTTTCCTTCCTTCTTCCTCCCTTCTTCCCTCCTTTCCTTCCTTCTACCTCCCTTCCTTCCTTTCCTCCCTTCCTTCCTCCCTCCTTTCCTTCCTTCTTCCTCCCTCCCTCCTTTCCTTCCTTCTTCCTCCCTTCCTTCTTCCGTCCTTCAATCCTTCCTCCCTCCTTTCCTTCCTTCTTCCTCCCTTCCTTCTTTGACTCGAGGACAACACATGGGTTAAACTACCGACACCATGCATAGTGGTACTTAACATCACACATAGTCACATCCCAGCACAGGCGTTCTGCATCTTTTGCCTGTTGTTGACATTTTTAGAAATGAGGTTGACTGATGGTTTTTAACTAAGAACTGATTGGTCCACTATAGTTACATATAGATAGAAGTGGAGTAATAAAGAAACACCAATTTGCAAACCATTGTTTCACTGACATCTACAGGGTGATGAAGTTTGTAACCACGGTGACTGACCGCACCCTGAGTACACCTTTGCATCATTGCAGCACGGGGAGAATATCAACCATTGAGTCGGCAAAAGAAAGTTTCTACTTGTGTTAAGTTACTTGTTAAGTCGTTTAACACTCTAATCTTCAGAAAGGAGTACTGTGTAGGCGAGTCCAAATGTGTGTGTGTTTGTGTGTTTGTGTGCAGTTTCATAGTGTGCTGTTTTCCTATCTTATTGTTTATTTGCTTTCTCTGTATTGAACCACATCTGTGAGTCTGTGTGTATTTCTGTCTCACTTTTACTGCCCTGTCTCTCCATCTGTCTCTTGTCTATCTCTTGTTGAACTCCCACACGCGCACACACACACACACACACACACACACACACACTTACACACACACACACAGACACACACACACACACACCTCCCTTTGTTTCTCTTCTCTCGTTTCAGTTATTTCATCCAACACTACTTTATCTTCATGCCTTATCACTAAGCAAGGTCACTACATTTGTCTTCATGAGCTTCCTTCTCTGTGTGGGTGTGTGTGGGTGTGTGTGAGGCATACGGTCACTCACTCACTCTCTCCCTCACACACACACACACACACACACACACACACTTATTCATGCCCCCTGGACCCTGCGCTCAACTATCAGTCTCCTTAATTCTCTTCCCCTCATCTCTCCTCAATCTCCCTTCTTTCTTGTTCTTCTTCGTCTTTCTCCCTTACATCTCACCATTTCTAATCTTTTCTGACTTGCGGCTTTTCTCTCTCCTTTTTTTTTGGTGGCTCTTTCTTTACTTTTTTTTCTCTTCTCCATTATAAACGATGTATATTGCTTGCGAGTACAGGTGTGATGGATTTTTAAAAACAATATGATATCTAGTTACGGGGTTGTATCGATCGGAAGGCCCCTGAAAATTGTACATGTGCCTCACGCTACTTAAAGCCTATGTTGCGGGCAGCATAAATAGTCTGCCAATAGGTCAACACACTGCTGTTTGGCTTTTGTGTCTGCAGTGAAGGGATGCCATGAATTTTTATTATTTAGATAAGCTGGATTAATGGATGGGTGTGGTATATGTGTTTGTGTGGTGGGGCAGAGGAACAGAGTTGCAAAGTAAGTCATGTTTATTTTCTCACGCAAGGTGACTGACGAACTGTAAACACAAGCTTAGCTTTCACAACTTTTTTCACATAAATTGATTTTTTTTTTACTTATGAGCTAATGTTACTGTTTACTCTTTTAATTCCTAATGTTGAAGAAAATCCAAATGAATCATCAGCAAAAGAACATCAGTAAAAGAACTGCATACTGTCTCACATACTTTCATTATTGTTAAACTGTATTAAACTGTATAAGCTGACTTTTTTCATCACTTGGTGGCAATGGAAACAAGTGGTGAACACAACACTGACATCTCCATAGTATCTTGAACATTGACTTATTTTATCCACCAGTAAGGGAGCAACATTATCATTCATATGAAATCATGTCTGGTGAAAGTAAGTCCAATATTCATTCTCTTTTACTCCTGTTTTTGGTCTCTACCAGCTCCTGCAGGAAATATCTGGCTCTCTAGCTGTTAAATGCTCCACTGTGTTCACGAGCTAGTCTACAGCTAACTGTGTCTGTTTGTCATTTTGTGCTGGGCAGGTAATGTACAGTGGATTTTTAGAGCAGTGGCTTTTCTCTAAACATGACACTATGAGAGCGCTGAGAGTGAACCAGAATAGTAATGTTGCAGCCTGACAGTTAAACAATGAGCTGAAACTCGTAATAAAGCTCCATAAAGCCGAGGGGAGCCGCGGATTCACTGATAGATCTCTGAAGGTTCATCACCATGAGCGACACTTCTCATATTACGCTTTGCAATTGAATACATTGTTATTAAAGAAGTATCAATTAAAGCCACTTTAAAGAGAGAAGCCACCTGTGACCAAGGAATTAAACATCCAATCATCAAGATAAAATTTACAGCAAGCTGAAAATAAAGATGACACTTTGTAGGTACGTGATAAATCACTCAACTGTTTAAATCATTTCACTTTCAGATTCTGGTTCAATTCTGGATGAATTTAGCAACTATGGTGCAGTGTTTTGTCTCTATTTACAGCAAGTGCTTTGAATTTGCTCTAGATCTGATTTACACACCTGACCACTGGACTCAACTGTGTCATGTTGTGGGTGAGCTGTGTTTTCGATACTTCTCGTGATCCAATGTCCACTGAAGTCATGTAAGAAGTGAAACATCTACAGGAAGCCACATTTCCAATAGCATTTAGAGTTGTTAAACAGAGAATTTTACGAATAGAGGTTTGAAGCAGAATATTGGTTTTCATTACTGCGCGCCGCACGGCATCTTATCTTCCTGTATTTGTATTTCCTATTATTAGCAGAATGATAAACTAGAATTCCCTCTCCTGCATCGCAAACTTTGCAAGAGATTCACAAAAAGAAAAGTCAATGACAAATGAAATGCATCATTAAATATCAATTTCAAGTCTACTGTTAATAAATATAGGCAATTACATACAACCACAATTGAATTTCATGCTTCCGAGACACTGCTCTGACAAAAATAGACCTGGCGTGTAAATACATAAGAGAGGAGAAAACAGCTGGACTCGAGCCATGAGTGCAGCTTTCGGCTTGCAAGTCCAGTGGATGTTGGCACGGCTGGGGATGGCAGTGGATCGTCTCCAGCAGCAATATAGAGCCTTTAAATTACCATAGAGACTCCCACATTTCTATGTTGAGCAATATTGGGTATGGTGCTAATAGAACACTTATTTATATTCAGTAAAAAATACTTCCAGGAACCAGCTCTATATGCGTACATATGTGCTAGAGGGTGAGAGGTTTCTGAGTGGTGTCAGGAGGGCTTCCAGCTGAGAAGATTGAGCATATGTCGATTACACACCAAGTACAAGATATGGTTGTCAGTATACAAACCTTTTTCTACATTGTTTTTTTGAAAGTGTTTCTGTGTGTATCTATTGCTTTTGTGTTTGTGTGTGTGTGTCTTGGACCAGACAGCGGGTCTTGTCTGCAGCTCAAACTCGAGACTCGATACTCCCTAAAGGTCCAACTGTTGATCTGGTCACAGCAGCTATTTTCGCCTGCTCGTCTTCTTCCTCCACCTCCTCCCTCAATCTCCCCCATGCTCTTTCAACTTCAAACACTGAGGAAGAGGGGAGTACTCCCACAACGTGTACCGAGTGCACATATATATATATTTCTTTTTTATCAGCCTCCTGCCTCCTTATGCCTTTCCAACCAACTTTCCACTCCACCTAGACTAGTCTCAAATTCAAATTTGCTTTATTGGCACTACAGGGGAGAAACTTGCGTTGCCAAAGCAAAGTACACCAGTTACAGAAGAATATATTTTTATTTTCTGTCTCTATTGCCCTCCCTGCTTCTCCATCTATCCATCTCTTTCTTTGGCTCAACCTGAATCTGCATTTCACCTCTTCCTCCTGCTTCCTACTCCATCCATTTTTCTTCCCATCCATCTGTCTTACGCCTTTCTTTGTTCTCTCTCCTCTTCTTCTGTCTTCCCATCCCTCCTTTCTCCCCATCACTACGCCTCTCTCTCTCTCTCTTTCTCATTTTGTTTAACGTTGTAGACAGTCAGCTGACACTCTCATCCAAAAAGACAGCCTCTCTTTTTCATTCCCTCTCTCTTTCTCTCTCTCTCACCCACACATGTCCTCTCCATCCTCCCATCTGTTTCCCAAAATTCTCTCCAGCTCCCTAATTATCCGTCCCATCCGACAGCTGATCTGGGTTCAGTGACCGTGGGCTTCCCTTGATCATACTGTTTGCACTGATCTGAGAGCATCAATTGATCCTGGATCAGTGTGCCAACTATGAAACGTTTTATAAACACACACCTCTGTCTGTTTTATCTACCTTTCCCTCATTCACTCCTCTTCTGTCTCCTTCTGAATCTACTCGCCTCAATTCCCCTACGTTCAGTCAGAATTAAAAAATAATTCAGTAGGGGCAGTACAAATGTATGCAAAATCAATGAAAGGAGAAAAACAGAGGAGAGATGAACCAAACTTTGCCCAAGGCGGTGCAAATTGAAGCAAGAAGGAATTAGTTCCAGTTGAAACTTGAGAGGGAAATGTTCCCGACGGTGTATCAGCTTCAGTCAACATGCCAATGGAATCCTGCCATGTACTATTTACAGCAGTAAAAAATGTCCATTGGGGATTTCTGGCAAATAATACTGACCGATGACACATCCTAAGAGCTGGATTACCTAGAGAAGACACGGCTCATGTTGGCTGCACAGCCCGGTGCAAAAGGATTCAAAAGACAAGCTTGACAGATTAGACTGTATAATGCTGAGGCTTCGTTTATTGTCTCGTTTTTTTCTCACCTTTGTAGAAAAAAAGGGGTCAATGAAGCAATTATCAGGAATGTTTTCACTATCAGCCTGCTGTCTTCCAGTTGTCTGCATGCCGTCACATTATCTTTGCTGCTCATTTCTTAAGTCAAAGGATCAGACTCACACGAAGTAAACTGAGGCACTTTTCACCCTGCCCGGTGTTCCTTTGATGTCCTGTAGGTTTTTGATTTTCACTGACTTCCTAGGAAGACTCAATGCCCTCATTTGCTCATGAAAGAAGATGCTCCAAAGCAAGGTGATGGTAGTCTGTTTTAATTTCGACATTTTGGGAAATTTGCTTATTTGCTTTCTTGCAAGGAATTAAAGATTTGTTCAACTCTCACTTTGTTCAAAGGTTCAAATAAGGGATAATTGGTCATTTATCCAAGTGTTTTGTTTTTCTTAAAATGGATTAAACAAACAAGATTTAATGTGTTAATTAGTCTGCTTAAGAGGTGCTAATAGGTGGATTTTGTTCCTTTTGGACAGAACCAGACTAGTTGTTACCCCCTGGTTTTACGCTTTATACAAAGCTGAGATAACCGACTGCTGGCTGTAGCTTCTTATTTAGCTTATAGAAATGAGAGTGCTATCGATCCTCTCGTCCAACTCTCAGCAAGAAAAATACTAATCGTATTTCCCAAAAAAAACATTCCCTTAATGTTAAAAGTTTGAGGTTAAGGTTAGAATTATGATTGGTTTCAGCCGGTTTACACTCAAAGTAAGGGATTAGATAGTAGGAGAAATGAAGGAAAAACACACAGCAACTCTTGTAATGTGTGATCTTGCAGGTAAACATCAGATCAAGGAGAAAAGATCTACACTCACAGCTCAACTGCAGTCTGTTTATTTATGTATTGACCCAAAGAGGTTCAATTTTGATTCAGTTTGGGACACAGTTAGATTTTTAATGTGTATGAATCAGTATTTCAGCACATATAGCAGTTAATATGTTCTGAAATGTTGATTAAAATAATTAGAGGATTGCTTCTGAGTTATGAGTATAGACCCTCTCCTCCAGACTGATAGAGCCATAGTAATTAAACTAATACTTATGTATGCATGTGAAGTGTTTTTATGAGTGAGAGGCAAAAAGGCCAATTTATGAATCCCACAGGATGATTTTTTCCCCCTGATGTTTCCTTCATTAACCTTAAAAATAAATAGTTTTTTTTTTAGACATTGAATTCCCTACATTTCTTTCTTCTCCTTGCACTTTTCTTCTGTTGCACACGATTATTTTAAGGACACGTAGAGTTCAGATACAAAGACAAAATGCAGAACAAGCCTTCTTTCAAGTACTAGATTCAAAAGCCACTCCTGCAGAATTTCAGCCCTGTGATGGTTGTTAATACATTCTCCAGAGATCCTTCCCAGACACCAAGAAAACTTTGACTGATGCGACATGGATCAATAGGTTTTCAGAAAATGTCAAAAAACATCTCACACTCTACATTTGGTTATCTGTGTTATGAACAATCATTGTCAGTTTTTCCTCATTTCCTGACATCCTGAGTGGGGATCTTTCATCAATCTCAATATTTTTGCCCTTGTTTCACTTATGACTGCTTAGGATTGTAAGTGGCAAAAAAACTTTAAAAGTGCTTAGGGTGTAGTTTAAATGAAATTATTTACAAGTTACAGTCATTTTCACCTCGGTTAATGTTTGCCTACTCGACATCCTCCCACAAGGCAACAGCTTCCTCGTCCACCAAGGTTTGTAAACCACCAGAGAGCCATTACCTCGTTAAATTGCACTGAGGCAGATAGCCTCAGCCTGATGTCTCCTGTTATGCTTTTATGGAAACTGCACATGACAAATAAATAAAATTATAAATGGACTCAAAGCAAATATATAGAGGGGTTTTTATCCTAGTAAGGAAATGAGTTTGCAAAACTTTAAATTGTGAGTATTTGCATTGCGAGACTTCTTTTATTGTCTGTGTAAGATAAGCATTCTAGGTGCCGCTTCTGTCCGTGTGTCTAGCCTCATGAAATTTCATGGAAGAAATACATCTTAAAATATATATAACAGGGTGCTTTTACAGAAAGGAAAGTGTTGGAATAGCAAGGGACACAGCTGCAACAACATGACATAGTTTCATACTGAGCTATAGCAGTGAAAACGGCCTAGGTGTTAAGGTGGGCAAACACATTTACATTCAACACTCGATAACCTTGGCTTCTTTGTTTAATCCTATAGAAAAGTTTCTGAGTGTGTTTTCCCCCAGAGTTTTTACTTTCTAATCACAAGCAACAAACCAAAACAAATATCCTTATTCATCCTCATTTCACAGGCTGAAAGCTAATCGTTAGCTAACAAGAGAATATACAGTGTCCAATTTGTGGTACTGTCACATAATCTTTTCACGATGGTGGAACGTAATTTTTATATTTTTGTGTCCACAACATTTAATAATGTATTTCAGAGCTTGTTCTAACTTCATGAAGTCATTTAAAGTGGAATGTTTAACCTCACATCTGAAGAGACAGTACAGCTCTCCTTAGTCCTGCAGTACTGTTGTGTATAGTTTGCTAAGATGTATAATAGATTATATATGGCTGCACAAAATCCCCTCTGAAAAAACATATTGGAAACAAATGGGTTTCAAACACCCAGAGGGAGGTCTTTTCATATTTTCAATCTGGGTTTAATACAAGCAGCCTATTACTTGATAGCTACAGTATTTGCCTTGTAAATGATCCTGATTAATCTTCATAAAATGGAATTTAAAATAATAAAACCTTATGGTCCAAATTGTATTTGACTTACCAAAACATAAAAGCACATAACATGTAAGACAAACATAGTATAAAGACACCACCAGAGTATACAATGCACTTGTGAAAAAATATCGATAAAATACTACAAAGCATACATCACCCAGTCAAAAATAATGAAGCAAGAGTTACACTTCAACTTTTTCTAAATGTAAAATTCTGATTGTACTTTGAATAACAAATGTTTAGTTGCCAAAGGCATCAAACAAACTAACTCTCAAACTCAGTAATAAAGCATGAGAACTGTCTATTGCGATGTTCATGGTTTCATCTCTTTTCCTGACAGTATATAAGTCTCTCAGCTTCCTCTGGGGTTTACAATTATTTTGCCATAATACCTATTCTAGACGGCTTACCCCTGAGCTTAAAGTTCAGGTGAACAAACCACAAAGTGGAGTGAAATGTAAGAAATTGGCTGACTCAGTCTGAAGCCGCTGAGTCTCCGGAGAAGTAATTCTGACAGTCATCGTTGGTGCAGAGATGTGCTTCTTTCAGGTTGGGTTTAAGTTGTTTTGGGGGACAGCATCAGCTTAAAGCCAAATATCTGAACATAATGTCTTTGTTTGTTTCCCTCTTGATTTCTCTGTTTTCGTTTCTCCACCAGTCTTTGTCTCCCTAATGTCCATTTCTCTGTCCTATCGTCTCCGTCTCCTGATAGTCCAGCATTAATGCAAGAGAAACCCATCTGTTTTCATGCTTTCCTATCTGTCTAATCTCTTATATTAGTGGCACTGGGTGTTTTTTCTCCCCTCATCCATCCACCCATCCATCCGTCCACTCCCACACATTCTCTCCAGGGCGTCTGTGGGTCCTTAAAAGGGTCTTGAGATAAATTATCTAGAATTAAGGCCTTAAAATGTTTAAGAATATCCTGAATTGGCTACAGTTAACAGATCATTTATCTATCACCGTGGAGTGACAGGTTTCTTTCCACTGAATGTTCACGCTCAGATTAATACAGGACAGGATTAGTTGTTAAAAGGTGTTTTTTGTTGGGTTTTTTTGTCATTGTATCTGCCTTAATAAACACAACTGGGTTTTGTGTCCCTTAACAATTAATTTCCTGTTTTGCTTTATGTTTATCTACGCAGTTCTGCTGCAGATGTAGAACGCTCATTAGCTCTGCTCCACTGGAAATATGCTGGTTTCTTTAGTTGTTCTTTTTTGTTTTTTTTA
The DNA here is from genome assembly GCF_963691925.1 of Scomber scombrus. Classification (NCBI taxonomy): domain Eukaryota; kingdom Metazoa; phylum Chordata; class Actinopteri; order Scombriformes; family Scombridae; genus Scomber; species Scomber scombrus. The sequence goes on from NC_084980.1 coordinate 25,726,868, forward strand.
TTTATTTTTAATTTGGTTCTTTTCACTTCCAAAAAATGTCACTGAATGTGCCCACACGAAAACTGATGTCTTTCCTTGCCTGAATAACGATGAAAGTCAGTTTTGAGCTTTCAATCTACCACAGAGAATTGGATCAAATTAATGTGACCCTGTGATTATGCCAGCGACATCAACATTTCATATATCACAGCTTTGGCTTTGAATGTTCATCGTTTTTACACATTATTTGTGAATAAGAACCTTTCTAATACATTAAATCCAAGGTCTCTTTCCTTACATCCCTCTGCATCATTTTTACAATGTCATTTATCCTCTCTCTATAATGTAATACACGCTATTATGTCTTTAAAGTTGATACATTTCCCTCACCACATTCCTCCTTCTCTCCTTCTCATCTCGTTCTCCTCTCTGACTATCCTGCTTTCATGACCAAGCTTATATCTACAGCAAAGGGTTTTCTGTTATGAGGGTCTGACCTTCTGTCTTTGCTTATTTATCTATTTTCTTTGTCTTTGTGCCATCTCTGATCTCTCTGTAGTAGTTGCTAGTCTGCAGTGTGGCGGCCATCCCTGTGAGTTGTCACTCATCATTTTCTTCTTCTTCTTCTATCTCTCACCATGCTGTTCGTCCATCTCTCCCTCCTCCCGTCATTTTTTGTGAAGTCTCCACTCTCCAAAACCTGGTGCGTGCTGTGCAGTCTTGGATCATGGTCCTGTTTTCTCTCCTTTCCCATTCTCTTCCTCTTCTGCTTTCTTTCATTAACTCTGATTTTTTTTCCTTTACCATCTCATTCTAGTATATCAGTCTTTTTCTCTTTTCTCTCATCTTTCCATCTCTTGCTTACTCAACTGTGCACTGTGCTGCTGCAGCGCTGACTTGCTGCTCTTTCTCAATTTATAATAATAGGGGGAGCAATGAGGGATTTTCACTCTGTCTTTTTCCTCTGTTGTCCTTCACTCATTACATCCCAACATCCTTTTATTGTACGTTTAATCTGCTTGTCCTGCAGTAAAAATCCCATAGAGGAATCTCCGGATAGTCTTGTGTGGGAGAGTTTAACTCAATAATGATATGGCAAGAGAAAAGTCACATTAAAACAGCATTGGAAACTGAATATAAATTCAGTGAGATCTGAGTGTGTGACTGGGACTCAGGAAACACTGTTTGCATCCCATTTCCTCTCAGCATTCAACACTGGTTTCTTTCAACTATGACTGTTCATTCAACTGTTTCTGCAGAAGAAAAAAAAAACTATACTAAACCCACTGTACACTACCTTCCAGACACCAAACACCAGCTAGACAAAGTCAGAAACCAAAGTAGCATTTAGGAGCTTAAGAGCTGGATATTCCCACAAGCCGAGTGCTGGGCAGGTAACAACCTTTTTACTGAAGAAATATGAACATGTAGCAGCTAAAGAGTCAGATATTTGCCTAGTTAGTAGAGACCAAACCAGAACTAAAAGGAGAGTGAATATTGAACCTGTTAATGCAGGTTAAAGCAAGTTTAAACAGCTGAGTTTTAACGGAAACATAGATTTTGCTGTTATTGTCTTACACAGATTTTTGTGTAACAGGCTTTAGTGGAGCATCTCTCACCATAATCAACGAGATCTGGCCTCAACATCTTGCGCAATCGGGTCTTGTGGCCAGATCTCATTGAGCATGGCGTGAGCTGCTTCACTGAAGGCATTGCCAAGCCTAAAGGCAGATGTCTGGATTTAAAATTCACAGAAAGAGGCACATATTAGAAGATTATCGGATTTCATGAATCGATATCAGAAATTCAAATGAAGAAGGGGAAACCGATTTTTTTTTTTTAAACCAGCCCTTCTAGCTAGCAAACAATCTCTTAATTCCTTGATTTCATATTTAGGTCTTCTTGTATGAATGATGGTGGACTTTATTTCAACTTTCTTTTCTCTCCATCCATCTATACCTCCATCCCTCATCTACATTTCTCTCCCTTCTCTTTTCAAACGACTAGGTCTTTATGGCTGAAGAAAAGGCATGATTGAACGGTTGAATTCTGAACTCCCATCCTCCTCCTCTCTTCTCCTCTCTTCTCCTCTACTCTCACTGTCTCTCAACTCTCAGTTTTATAAAGCACAGCATCTGCTATGCATGTTGGACCACTGCAGTGGGGAGTTGCTGGTCCCTCTGCCCCCCTCCTCCTTCTCTTTTCTCCCTTTTCCATCCTCCCCCTCCTCCTCTTCCAATACTCTTCTCAATTCTCTCCAAAGTAGAGGTCAGCGTTTAAGTGTTCTGTCATTGCAGAGAAGTGGCTCAATTTCTATTTTTTCTCCTCCCTTTTGTGGTTGAAGCTCCATCTGGAGTAAGCACTTGCTACTTTCTCTACTTTCTCCATTTGTCCTTTCCCACCTTCCTCCCTCCCTTGTCTCTTGACTCTCCGTTCTCCAGATTGTGCTCTGCACTAATGTTGGCCCTCCGCGATGAAAAGTTCACAGCCTGTATCAGTGTCTACTCTCGCCATCATTAACTCCATTTCTCTATCACTTCACTTCTTCTGTTAAGTGTTTTATTGGTGCTTTCATTTCCCTTCTCTTCCTAATGCTCCAAATCTCCAATCATTCATTCCTTCCATCTGTACTTCTGTCTCCTATTTTTGCTCCCAAGTATCAAATCTGTTGTGTGAAGTTGGACAGACAAGAAAGAGTTGAAGCAAACATGTTAGTTCATCAAACTACATGTTTTCTTTTGAATGATTTGACTTTGTCTGTTATTTTGAGGCATTTGTAATCATGTCAAATAAAAAAGAAAACACTTTTTATTGCAGTCTTATAATGTCCCCAGGCTTTACACTCAAACTGGCTGCTATACAGGCTTCTTTTCAATCCTCACAATGTTTTGAATCATGGGTTTTGAGCCAACACATTCAAAAGTAATGATTAATACCACAACTCAGTATTTATAATGTCAGCTCTTATTTGCAGTGTTAATTTTTTTCCATCACTAGCCAACGCTCTCGCTTCTTTTTTCTTTTCAAAATGCAGGGTCCATTGTTGGACCACTGTACTAAGGAAACCGAAGTCTCGCTTACAAAATATTATTAAAAGCCAGCACGACATACGCTAGTAAGGCCATCAAATCGCATTAAATGAATCATTTAAAAGCTGAGGCAATTTAAGAAGATAAAAGAATCCATTTGAATTGGATATACTGAAAGTTTCAGCCAAAGTTTTAGCAAAGTTTTAGCCTATCAGACTCTCAGCTTTGTTTTTTTCCCCTTCTGTTTTATTTGTTGCACTTATTGAGCACTTTTGGCACTGTGCAGGTTGTTTGCTATGTAAGCTCCCTAATGTCTTTGTTTACGGCTTTTTTTCTCGAACAAAGCTTTTGACCCACTGTGTACAAAGTAATTATTAGTTCCTTGTTCAATAAAGGTGTAGTTGTAAGCATCTTTATGCCAAGTCTGCCTCCTACAAATAAAACCCATACAGAGCTAATCTGTATTGGAAAATACATTAAGTAGAAAATGTATTGTTGCCTGTGTTGCAACAAGGAAACATTTATATTGAATACATTTGCAAAACATTAATTGACAATGGATTTAATGCTTTAAATGAAAGCATGATGTGTAGTTATGTAGTTATTTTTTAGACAACTCAGAGCACTCATTGTTGCTTCACTTGAGTGTTTGGCTGTGCTTGTGCAGAATGATGGGGGAGGGGGGGTGGGGGGGGGGGGGTGTTCTCTGTGCTCACCTTAACTCTTAATTTAAGACATGTACCTATGAGCATGATTTTGTGGCATTAAAACTAATTTTGAAGCCAATATGCAACTTTTAAAAAGTGTGATGTTGAAACTTGAAGCCCAAATACACGTATACTGTACACTGACAATGAGTTTCTCAGTGAAGTTGGAGAAACCTTGCATCAAGTATTTAAACTTTTGAAACAAAACCCTTTTGCAAAGTCATATATTCTGGATTTTTTATTATGGGAGACGGAGTAGGCACACTTTTAAGAAGTTTAAAGACACTTTCTTGTGTCAAAACCATATCGAACAAATTAATATTCAAATCAGACTATTTTAGATGCCTTAAAGCGTATCTGGAGGGAAAATGTTATCATCGTCTTGGTTGAACTATTGAAGAAGTCAGCACTGATTTGAAGCTTGAGAGGGTTTGGAAGAGCCGACTTTTTCAATATAACCTCAATCTTTCTTACACTGTGAGGCAGCTGGATTCACAAGGTCATGAGATTACATGAGTATCCCTCTTGTCAGGATTCATGTTATGCACTCGTGTGCGAACCACCAGTGGATCAGACCAATCAGTGTCCTGTGAGGATTCTCGTGTGATCTCACAAATTCAGCTGCTTTGCCATGGTTCATCCAATCACCTGCCGAGTATTTTTTGAAAGTGCCTGCCCTTTTCCAAACAGTTTTCAAGGATGACTTCTCACATGATTCTGTGTCACAGACCATCTGGCACGACAGGTTACGATCCTTTCCCAGGCATGACTCTTTTTTTTTTTTTTTTTTAAACCTAGCAGCACGCACGACATGAACCCTGGCCTCTGATGTCAGCATCCTCCCCGCAGTTCCTGGATTTTAAAAAACATTGCAACTGAATGTAATCCAGGCAACAATTCTAAAACATTTATTTGGCAGGGAAAGTAAATGACTTATTACTAAAACTTTTATAGTTTCTCTTGTCCCTGCTCCCCATGTCTTTCTCCATCCCTCCCTCCCTCTCTCCCTCCCTCCCTCCCTCCCTCTTACCTCTCTTCTCTCCAAAGTACAGGGTCTGCTGTGCAGTGTTGGACCACTGCAGTGAGGAGTTGTCACTCTCGGCCACTCTGCAGGTTAGTATCACTGTGCCCCCCACAGACACCGTTTCATCTGAGGTCATTGGCTGCAACGGGTCATCGTCTAGGCAACAGGAGAGAGGAGAGAAGAAAAGTGTAAGGTAGAGCAATAGAGAGGCAATAGAGACAAGTCAAGGAGCAACTGCGCTTATATGAAAATCCAAGCAAAAATAGTAGCACACACCAACACACAAATCAGATAAACCCACAAAATGCATTACTCGCCTCCCCCTCTCTCTTTCTCTCTATCTCCCTCCGCCCATCTCTTTCTCTGCTTGTCAGATTATCTATATATCTCTATCTGTCTTTCTGAAAGCACAGATACAATGCATACACACACATACACACATGCTGTCAGAGGGACAAAAAAAGCAGACAAATGACTATCTAGTTGTATGTCTGCGAGGCCTGTGGAAGAGCGATGAGTCAGTAACAGCCCTGGCATCCAGAGACTGTACGACCCGAGGGACCAGCAAAGATGAAGAGACCGCGGCAGACAATGGCTCTCGACAGGTCAAAGCAACAACAAGAGCACTGTCTCATACCTCTAATGGCGTTGTAACCCTCTTTTGTCAATATCTGTGTCAGTTTTTTAACACCATGCATATGTATCGGCTGGCTGGTACAGAACAAGCTCAAACGGGACAGACATTATGTAAATGAGCAGGTCAGAGGGAAAGAGAAAGAGAATACAAATGACCTGGCATAATGAAGGGACTCTAAAGGCTTGAGCTGGAACTGGGATGCCACAAAAACCACTGAACAGTGAACTGTCTGGGTGTGTAACAGTATTCAAATTGGCTCAAATTATGGTATTTAACAGCGCTCCCTTGATAACGGGTGATGGTGCAGCCTAATTCTGTTCTTTTGCATTCAGTGATGGTGGCAGACGATTACATGGATCCAAAGAAGAAGAGATGTATACTAAAATATGCAGCCCCTCCCCCGCAGTAAGTGATGCCAACATGGCCAATGCAATGCTTTTTGCCGCGTTAAGTTATTGCGGCCTTGAGTGCACCCAGCCATGCTTTGCGCTCCGCTCCCTTCCCACTCTCTAAATGTGCCAGTGCTCACTCAACCTAATCTCAAGCAAAACAAAAAAATATGGCATAATTGATGACAAGACCAAGCCAACGGAGGGAACATCTCATAAGAAGATATGCCTCAAAGCAGTCTCCTCACCCCTGAAAATATGGCGTGTATAAATAGTTTAATTGGAACCAAATTGTCAAGCGGGAGACAGGTTTATATTCGGCATGGAGCGTTATCACATCCTTGCACCGGCGGTGGAATTGATTTTTTTTTTTTTTTTCTGCAGGAAGAACATCTGCTTAAGTGTGCTTCGGCGGAACTCCCATCAAGACATGAAAGCGGGGGGGACACAGGAAGAGAGGATGCAGGAGAGGAGGCGAGCAAACTAACTGCATGTAGCATCAAAAACACACATTTGCAGTACAAGAGCTTAGAGCAACAGGCACCAACTATGTGCATCTCTTTTTTTGTAATATTAAACTGGATGGCCAGTTCAGCACCTCAGAAATCATCAGTTATTGGAAAAGGAAAAAAAAACCCTACAGTTTGCCTCTGGGCTGAGAGGATTCAAAGTGAAAGCTCATGAAGGTGCAGCTTCCGTTTACCAGCAGGATTCAAACAGCACTCGGAGACTTTCAGAGCCCTTCGTGTCAGAATAAGTCGTTCCCCCGCTCTCCATGGTGTTTTACAACAGCTCTGACCTTGCGGTTACTTTATCTAAGAACCATGATGGCTGTGGGCTGAATGTGGTCAAGTGCACCACGGATTAGTGTCTCCTTTAATAGCGTCTTGGGCTAATTCTTGTGGCTGATCGTAAGAGCTCTTCTACTTGGCACGATCGCTTAGGGTAAATTGGTTGTCCCACTGCATCACCCATCAAGCCAACCGCAATGAGCTCTGACAAGTTAGCCAAAGTTGTGTCGTGTCTTTTGGCTTGCAGAGTGTTGGCATTTCAAGGCTCGGTGTGACATTTGTGCTGGTGAAACAATTTCAGTGGTCAGTTCTGTGGTCTTCAATGATTTAAGGAGGTAACTGCTTTTCATGTGTACACACTTTTAAAGAATACACATACTGAGCTAAATTGGGGCTTTAACCTGTTAAACTAAATTGACTTTTAAAATTATTTTTCAAAAAGTATATTTTCTTAATTGTATCTACCTGCTGGTCCCATCACTGCTTTAAAGCTGTATAATGTCTACACTGAATGAAATATTCAAACCCAAGATGTCACATGTTATTGGGCTGCACCAATACTCCACATGGAGCTATTCTTAATAAAAATCAGACATCATATTAGACACATTTATTCAAAGTTCAATCCATCTACTATCCACTACAATTAAGTACAGTGAGCTTGAACATGATGAACATGACAGTGTATTAACTTAAATCTCAATGGGTCCAGCAGAAGAAAATATTTTTTTTTTTCATAAACCTAGTGCCTTCTTTCTTGTTAATTATTACTTATTCGATTTGTTAATCTTTTATGTTTATATCAAATAATAGATCTGGTGCAATGATGGCCTGAAGTTTACACAACTTGGGATGTATGCTAAAGCTTGCCAGTTGGCATGTCATGGCAGAATAAATCTGGATGGGAAAAGTGAAAACGCAGCACTCACTCAGTGGGCAACAGATCCGACTAGTACTGGGCGGCTTCCAGGTATAATTGTGTGCAACTGTTACAAAAACTTTCTCTATCATACAAGCTAATAAATAAAGGATAACGTCAGTGTAATGGGGCATAAGGTTCAATATGTTTTAGTAATGATCAAATGGTACTCCCATAACAACATATCATTTAAAATAAAGCTCCCCAATAATGCTTACAAATCACATGGAAGCAGCCTTGTTGGCCCTCTCAGTCTAATTTTAATTTACTTCATTGGCACACTGTGTAGGTAGAATTTAACTGCATTAGGATAAAGCATTAATCTTGGAGCAATATTTCAGATTAACTTTCAAATAATCTCAGCAGTCATTATATGGTCAGATGGGTGGGGTTTGCTGCAGTGAGGCATTAAGATGAGCGCCAGGGAGATTAGATTATTTAAAATTAGATAATAAAAAGTTTCTGCGGCCGACAAATTGTATTGTACTTCCTGCCCATCCGCTAGTCCAAACTGGTTTATACAAACACCACAGAGTCACTTGCCGTGAGCATACGACCCCACTAAGCCTCAGATGCAGATACAGCTGTTCTTCTTACCTTTGAAGCTACTTAAGAGCAAAGTTAAAGGGGGGGAAATTAAGTTCAGACAGAGTTTAAACGGTTAAGTCAGGCTAAACACCCAAGCTGCAAAAATGAAAGGAGAGACCTATCTATCCTTAGCAGACGTTAAGTTAAACAGTGTTGCTTGCTCGTCTTTCTTCTTTCCTCACTTCCACCTCTCCGTTCGGCCCCCCTTAAAGCTGTAAGCCCGAGGAAGACACGGGTATTTAAAGCAACTCAATTTACACTTTCCCAAGCCAGCAACAAGGTGAGACAATGCAGAGGTAGAAGGCTGACTGGGATATCAAGTCATTAGAGGGAGGGAGAGGGGAGGAGAGAGACAGAGAAAGATGGATGGATAAGGGTATGTTGAGGAGGGTAGATGACAAAAAAACAAGGTGGGAAACTGCGTGTGTGACAAAAAGGGAGGGAGGTGGATGAAGAAGCTGGTGAGACAACAGAGGAAGTGTAAGGAGCTGGAGGGCTCTCCGGTGAGAACAAAAAAAGGGATAAAACTTAAAGGAATAATTCAACATTTTTGAAAATATGATTTCTTTTGTTTCCTTTTCAAGTCTAAGATGATTGATATCAATCTCCTGTCCGTACAAAGCTGGATTCAGGAAGCTAAATCTGCCCACCAAGAACTCCATGATGTATCTTGTTGATTAATAATTTGTGGCTTCAGAGGGAGTCATTTGGACCACCCCAGACCTAATTATATTCAGTTAAAGTGTGTCCGGTGGTCTGTGTGTCAATATGTGTATCGTAATAGCCAAGAAGATCCAAGTGGACTTGTTATCAAGTCTGATCATGTGATGCATCGTCGTAATTAAAGAGGAAAATATTTTGAGGCAAGAGGAAGACCCGTAAAATAATATGTATCTCTGCTCTTTTCAACCCTAGATGTTGGTTAATTAGTGGTACATCATGCTACTGCCGGTGTTGGTGTTCTCTTTTTGGGATCTTTTGGGATTAACCACATTTTGGATGTCTAATTATGTTTGCATCTTATGTTCCTCAAGTTCTGGTAGGTTTTACAGTGTATTAAGTCCAAAATCTTGGACCCGTGAAGACTTCTAGCTGGAACTATTTCTTGGGGAACAACCCAATGATGTATTGTGAGATTTCTGACTCCAAGACAATGCCAAACAATTCAAATTAAAACTGTTCTTGCTTCCTGGTTTGCTTTTCTGCTTCCCTGTTGTGCCGATCCCTGCATACGTGCAGTCGTTTTCCTTCTCATTCTCAGCCTTTAAATTCTGGATGATATTATGCACATAAAAATATATTTTCCTGACTTTGGAAAAGTTTTGCAAATATAAAACCATTTTAAGAATTCACCTTTATTGCAGTTGGACATGTCCTATCAACAGTTTTATGTGTTTATTTTATATGCGGTCTATAGGTAAAATGCTTTTTGGCCCACAAGAGAATTGATATCAAACCTCTCATCTCAACCTCCAAATAATAATAATAATAATAATAATAAAATGGTGACATGTTCCAAATGTTGAACTATTCCTTTAATAAAAACCTTCCTTTCCACACTGTCCATTTTAGACTGAAAAAACAATAATAGTGAAAAATTCAAACCACCTTGGCCATCTCCATGTTCACCCGCTCTCTTCCTTCCTCCTCCATCTGTCTCCCTCCATCTTTTCCCCCCTCCTCCTCTCCATCTGCCCCGATATCCTCCTCGGTTTCCTCCCGTCCTCCCTCACCTCTTCGCCCTTCTGTTGAGCTCCCTCCCCCTCCCACCTTCTTCCTGAACAATTCTTTTCCTTCTTACCATCCTTAATTCCTTCTTTCCCTCCTATTTTTTCTTCCTCCCTTGGAAGCTTTACAGTGTTGCTGCTAATTAGCGCTGGTTAATGAACTTTATTTACAGCAATACATCCGTGTGTGTGCATCTCTGCATGTAGGTTTGGTGTGTGTATGATTGCGTAGGACTAATGATAAGATGGTGTGTATAAAAACGTGCAGGTGTGTGTATTTGTAGGTGTTTGCTTAGGGGTTTAGGAGTATATGCTTTGCAACAACTTAATTAGCTAAATGTGTGTAATGTACTGTATGTGTATCTCATCATATGTTTGTGTGTGAGAAAGTCTCAAAGAGCTTATTACTGATGTTGTATGGATTTGTCTGCATGCAAGTGTGTGTTTGCGCTGGAGTGCAGTTTTATTTGTTTTTGCAGGGAAGGACTTTATCTACTTGTGCACAAGTGTGTGGGACAAAAATGTGTGTATCTGTGTGATTTACGAGATGGTTTGTATCTGCTTGTGTGTGCTGGCGTGTGTATCCATATTCTGTTGCAGCTGCACAGAGAGCAGTGCTATGGTGTGTGACAGACAGAGTCATGTGTCATGGTGCTGCTGATGCTGGACACATTTGATGGGGAATCCAGCCAAGAGTGTGCTGTTTGATATGGCATGGTATGATACAGGCCATTACACACACACAGAGGCATCCACGCACACACATACTGTAAGCACGCCCCCCTCCTCCCCCCCAGCAACACACAGTTGTGTTTCCATCTCTACAGAGGACATTACATTGACTTACATTCATTTCATGGAGACTTTCCAACTGTAACCGTTAATGTAATCATAAACTTAATTTAACTTCAAACCAAGTTTTCACCCTAAAATTAATGCTTTACGTTAAGAGGACTTGCTTTTTGTCCACATAAGAAAGTCGAGTCACCACAACGCGACTGTTTAAACAGACTTACTTCCGCACAGCATGAGGAATACCTGGTACAAACACACACACACACACACACACACAGACACACACACAAACACACAGACACACAGACACTGTCTCATGAAACATACAGACAGGAAGACATACACATTTTTCAAGCACAAACAACACCTGCGCTTACAGAAATATATAAATACGTTAAAAAAAAGTGCTTAAAAATGCATTAGATACAGTCGGACGCATAAAGCAAAGATGCAAACACATGCACACAAAGCACACAGAGGATGCATTCAGAAAGACACACACACACACACACATACACATACACGGACACATGCAGAGCAACCTCCCCCACACCATCCATCTTTGCCCAGCTGTCCCCGAATACTACCCATCCCCCTGGGTAAGTAACTGTGTGTGTATGTATAAATATATATGTGTTTGTGTATGCCCTTCTGCCCACCTCTACCCTCAACAAGCTCCCCTCTTCCCCCACTCTCTTCCTCTTTATTTTTTTATCCCTTTCTCCCACTGATGCCCACCGCCCACCCCTCCCCACGCTTGGTGTGTGTCAAAAGAGGTCAACTCAAACCACATATCTGAAAATGTGCCTGGTGAATGAAAAAAACAAACAATAAAAAATATCTGCAATGTAAAAAAACAAGTCTTTGTTTCAGGTAATAGACCCGCTCCTTTTCACTTTGAGACAAAGACTTCTCCGGCTTGTGAGGTGCGGAGCAGATGCGGGTGTAACGAAATGCTTTGTTTTCCGCCTGATTTTTGTGGTGAGGTGTCTGTTCTGCCTTGGTCCTTCGTTCTGTGACATTTTTATGACATTCTGGGAAATCCTGTGACACTCGAACAGACGTTTACTTAGGTTAAAGTTTAAGGTTAGCCATAAATGACGGGCCAGAGACTATTTTTGCAAACTGACCATTTGTTCAGAAGGTGGAGTTTTGTTTTAGGAACTATATATAGTGTTGTAAGAATTGGGGTGGGAAGAGAGTGAGACGTGTCAGCGGTGGTTTCCTTCTTCATCAACACGTCAAGAATCTACCTATTAAATTACACTTCAGTGGCTTCCCAACCTCTAATAGAGGGCTGATTGTTGCGATTCACATTCTGTTGTCCTGTCGCCGTAATCTGGGTCCGCCAAACAGATTACTTATAATCTTTGAGAGGTTTTTGGGTGGGTGGGGAGGTGAAGAAGGAGGGGTGGGGATTGGGCTGAGTATGTGGGATTTAAGCACCCCCACCTGCCGTCTTAGCACAAACAAACTCCTTATGCCTTAGTTTCTTTCTCCAGCCCGCCTTTTTTCTTGGGCTGATGGTTTTTGGATGCCCAAAACAGCCCTCCCCCTTCTTATCCCATCAAGTACCCCCTCCAACCATCTCCAGCAGCACCGACCCTGCCACCCCACCCTTCCTCTGCTGCCTGTCAAACATACTCAGCTCATAGTTCAGACGATTTCCCTCCACCTCCTCGTCCTCATCCTCCACCAGCTAGACCCCCAAATACACACATAAACTCACACACACACACACCACCAGCACCACCAACACCATCACAACCCAGCAGTGTGTCTGCAGCAGCAATGAGGCGCCAAGCCGGCCGCCCCACCCTGCCACTGGAACAGTGCAATGAGAAAGAAAAGAGAGCGCGGGGTGAGAGAGGGGAGGAGGGAGAGGGGTTCAGCTTGCAGAAAAGGGCAGCAGCATCACTGCTGACAAAAGAAAAAGAATAATGATTTGCCAGGAAGAGAAAGACAGGGAGAGTTGGGCCAGCGAGAGAGCAAAAGAGAGATAGAGAAAAAAGCACAGGGAAGAAACAGAGGGAATGAGAAAGAATGAGGGAAAGAGAGAGAGAGAGAGGTGAGCGAAGGACATGGCAGAAATAAGCATATATAGATAGATGAGAGCAATGAGGAGAGATGACAGGGTGACTTAGAGAGGAAAAAAAGACTGAAAGAGAAAAAAGACAAAAAACAATGAGTGCAGGATGGGGGAAGTAGAGCAGAGCATAAATACAGAAAGTCAAAAAGGAGACAGCAGTATGGAAAGATAGAAAAAACAGAATGAAGTGAGGCTGACAAGTGGTGTGGAAAAGAGAGAGCTGATAAGAGGTAAAGGATAGTTTCGAGTTCTGTCTGAAAACAGTATGTGACATATTTAATATGAATACTTTCATATTCTATAAGAGACAAAGGACATAATCCAAATTCTTTCTGCAGAGGAGTGAGACTTAACTGTAGTCACATGTACCAACTAGCCACTACAAGTGCACAACTGCTCTGGAGCCCCAAAGAAACAAGGGCCCAAAAAGCCAAAGACTCAAGCAACAAGTAAGGGAGTGGAGGTCAGGTTGGGGACTGTCATTACCTTACTCAAGTGTTCTCGTTGTTCAACCTTAACCATATGCCAACCACAATTTATTCACCATAATCACATCCTTTCCTTAACTTACTAGTTTTCTTAAACATATTAGTTTCCATGCACAGGTATTGAGGGAAATGAGTTTAAAAACCTCGACAAAAGACAAAGAAAACGTTATTAAATGTTGAACTGTACTTACTATCTGATCCTGGCCCAGTCTTCCTAAAGTGCCTTATGTCATAATCTTTAAAGAACTAATGTACACACAGAAAACCTGGTGCCTGGTTCAACATGGGGCCCTCAAACTGTTTGGTTTAGCCACACTCATTTAAGTTTGCAGCTGGTCAAACCACCTACAATTAACCTAAACACGACTGTCAGGATGAAGGTGACATTGACTGCAGAGGCTTCATATTAGCTTTGAACCGTAGAATGTATTATTGTAACAAATACTGTGGATTTTTTCTTTTTTTTCTTTTTACAGTAATATTAAATCACAAAGTAATATCACAATCACTGTTTCAAAAATCACCCTCTGTGTTCAGAAGTTCAATTGGTATTTAAGATAATTGCCAATTCTACCTCTCCACCTTTGAAACCCTTTTTTCAGCTCCGCTTAGAGCAAATGAGCAGAACCTCTCGATCTCTTCTAAACTCAGACTTAAACACACCACTGTAGCGGACCGCCTTTGTACAATCTGCTTTTTCATTTACAGCCTTCAAACATTGGAATATGCTTCCAGCTGAGCTTAAAACTTGCAAAGACTTTCATTCTTATTCCCGTGGTGGGGGAAAAAAATGAATATTGAGCAACCGGTCATGGTGACATTCATTTGACCGTGATTTAGATTTTTAATTGTAATGAATTGAAATTTTACAGTTGTGCTGGAGGAGTGTGCTGGTATTTATGTGTTGATGTGTGCTTGTAGATTTGTCTGTATAATTGTTAGTGTGATAGAGGTTGTGTAATGGCGTTGCATGCAAATGAATGTTTTCAGTGTCTGGTGATTATTCTGTGTGTACCTGCTCAGGGACTGCAGATGGAAATGAGCTAATAGCTAAATCTGGCATAAATCATCTCTTCTTATTTTGACATGAATGTTTTTTGTGCATGATCATTGTTTAATAAAGACTAATAATAATCATATTGTTAACTTCACTGCTAGTATGAACAGCAGGAATAATTACAGCCACCAGTAACTCTCTCAATATCTGACGTGTGAGCCTTGCATTAATATTGAATTAATATGAACCTAACCTTTAATATCAGGTATACTTTATTTCGTCATTAACCATATTGAAACCCATTAACTTTTTTGTTGCAGTGGATCATAATTAATTGAGTAATCAATATTTTCATACCTTCCTTGTATTGTAATGGACGGTATTCTGCTTTGGTAAAATTGTTCATTTTGTGACAGTCGTGCCACCCAGGCCTGTGAGAGAGAGCGAGAGATTTAAAGAGATGATCCCTTTATTTAACCTCACCAACTAGAAATCATTTGATAGAAAAAAAGGAAACAAGCTTTATCTGTTAATCTGTGTGGGCGCGCATACACACGCACACACACACACACACACACACACACAAAGGAAGATAAAGAGGGTGAAATCTTTAATGCCTTGGCAAATGCACTGACTGCCCCTGCCAATGGGCCACTTAAAGAAATGAGTAGTCAATTACCAGAAGTCTGCCCTTTTCACTAAGATCACTGGACCGGCTATGCAGGGCCTCAAAACCTGCTCTTTCTCTCTGTTTAGCTCCTTACAACTGTCTATCTGTCTGTCTGTCTATCTCCCCCCCCCCCCCCCCCCCCCCCCCCTCTCTCTGTACAGACAACGTCCAAGTTTCATAGTCCAAGGAGGCTGGAAAAATGTTTTCTTCTGTTCTGGAAAATGTGTGTGTGTGTTGCAATCACACAGTCTTACATAAGCATGAAGTGAGCATACAGTACACACTGAGTGATACTTTAAAATCATTGTTTATAGTTATCTAGATTAATAATTCTGAGCAAACTGAGGTTAAAACACTAACAAAATGAGTTACTTAAGTTTGTGCTTAACATTTTGAAGCCTTATTTTATAAAGCATAGCAGTGGTGCAGATTTTATTGAAATATAGATCATTTTCATTATTTTGTACATCATTTGTCATGGTATTATATACTATGTAGCTATACAGTAAGTATGTGGATTTCTGGTATGGGGCTGTTTCTCACTGTTTGGGCTGGAGCATCTTACTTCTAACAAGTTTGGTGTGTAAAAACTTGATTGGTTACACAGAACCCTGACCTCATGCTCACCCAACACCATCATGATGATACGTTTAAACACCAACTGCAGACGGGGCCTTATCGTCCAACAACAGTGGTGCCCAACGTCACTACAGTAATGCTGTAGGAAACTTTCTGCAGGCAAGTTCCAAAATTTTATGGACAGCTTTCCAAGAAGAGTGGATTTTGTTATAGCAGAAATATTAGGGCTGCAACTAAAAATTACTTTTATTATCAATTATTCGCTTGGTCTATAAAATATCACAGAAGAGTGAAATCTCTCTGCCTGTCGCACTTTTCTAGAGCTAAAGATATCATCAAATGATGTGATGTCATCTCATCAAGTGCCTTGTTTTGTTTGGCCAACTGTCGAAAACCCAAAAACATTCAATGTGATACAAATAAAAAGAAGCCAATTCTCCCTTTAGAGGAGCCACAAACATCAAATGACGAAAAATTATGCTAATTCAAACTGGGATATTGATTTCAACCATTTCACTAGAGAGATAGCTGCATAGCATGCTCAGACACACAAAAGCACATAGGAACTGACACACAGAGGCAACCAAAGTCACCAGTTTCAACCTACACACACAGACACACACACACACATGCACGCACACACACACAGGCACATGCACACACACTCACACCTATCCACTCGTAAAACCCCCAGATAACAGCAGGGACTTAAACACCAGGCACAAGAAGGATAGGGCTCTCAATGCCCGGGGAAGGGCCAAGATTAGAAAAAAGGAAATAGTACTAAAGCCTGCAAAAGAGGGAGACTGAGAAGGATGAAGGTTTCATGAGTAAGGGAGAAAGAGAGAGCAAGAGAGGGAGAGAGAGAGAGAGAGAGGGGAGAGAGAGAGAGAGAGAGAGAGAAAGAGAGAGAGAGAGATATGAAGGGAGAAAAAGAGAGAGAGGGGTGAGCCAGTGAGCCAAGGGTGACGAGGAAAGATATGCTTCAAATTAAATCATTTGGAACAAAAGGGGATTGTTGCCAAGCAACCCAGCCAGAACGGGGTTACCGGAGCAACCGAGATGACCCGAAGCTTGACCCAAGAAATGGAGTTGCCCTTGTCATCCATCAGCACGCACATCTCTCTCTATTGCTTGCTAGGTCCATCTGACAAATGCAAACAGACAGCATGTTTCTTCTGGAAAATGCAGAAACACAACTGAACTGAAATGTCATCACGGCACAAAGAAAAAAAACACTGCTTTTAATCAAGAGCTGCTTTTAAAAAAATGAGAGGGTACAGGGTTAGTTGGTTAATAGATGATGCTAGCCAAAATCAACAGCGAGTGAATCACAACACATAAACTGACCAATGTCCAAGATGAGCTTTTAGAATAAATAAATAGAGCTGTATTTTTCGGAGGGTTTTGGCAGCACTGTCAGTACACAAACACAATTTTGAGATGATAGATGGAGTCCAAATTCTTCTTCGGTAAGGGAAAGGGTGCATGTCATTTAAGGGGCTGTTAGAGAGGTTTTGCATTAAAGAGCATTTACTTTAAAACATCATGGCGCTGTTACGAAACACTTAAGGCTTAGTCAAACAAGACATATGGATGAATTTCATTCAGGGATAATGTAGACAGCTTTTACAGTTTCAATAACGCTTCTTCAAAACTGCTGTCAATTCAGATTTGATCAGAAATCCATTTCAATTACATTACAAACGACGTCTTTTTTTTCCCTGTGCCATTAGAAAACTATAGGGAACATGTCCTGATACAGTCGTAATACAAACTGTGACACATGCAGGTGCCACTGAAGTCAGTTTCTTTGGTATCATGTCAACTCTTGCCTGCCTGCTTCCACTTGAAATCACAAATAAGCGTGTTCTCTCATCTTGTCGTGTAATTGTTGCAGAGTTACATGAGACTGGATGTTCCACTGGTTGTTTTCTTCCTTTCTTCTCCTCTGTATCTGACTGTTCAGCAACATGACATGAAAGGACGAAGAGCGTTTTTTTTTGGAAGTTTGTGTGTGTGTGTGTGTGGGGGGGGGGAATGTGGTGTTTGTGTGTCTCTTTGGAAATAGCACACACAAAAAAACAATGCTGGGTTGAGAAAAGCAGAGATGTTAATGGGACCAAAAACTATGTGCACAATTAATAAGCACATTGTATTCCTCAGGATTAATTTGTCTTGTTGCACAAATACAGTGTGGTCAGTCAATCCAAAATGTTGCTGAACCTCAAATCTCAATGTTAGAGAAAGGAAACATGAATTTTGTCTTTTCTCAGAGCAAAATACAAGTGTGCACAATTATTTGACAACCATTCGTGTGCTCAAGTATTAGATGACAAACTTTAAGTGTAACTAATATGGAACACAAAAGGACAATTAAATAAAAAATTTTGGGCTTTCCAACAACATTCAGTGACCAATATACCCAATCTGTTTTTTCATGCTTTCTATCCATGTAGTCTGTCAGTTAGTTCTTGATCTGTTCACGATCAACTTTCACAGAGGCAGCAACCACATGCTCCCAAGTGCTGTTCAAAGAACTGTATTGTCTTCCCTCACTGTAAATCTCACGTTTGAAAAGGGATTGCGAGTTTTCAATAGGATTGAACTCAGTTGAAGAGGGTGACCAGGTCATTATTCGGTCATCTTTGAGGCCTTTGCTGGCAAGCCAAGCACTGGAGTAATTTGATGTGATGGAGCATTGTCCTGCATAAAGATCACGGCCTTCTCTGATTATAAGGACTTCTTCCTGCACTAATGCTTGAATAAAGTATCTTCCAAAGCTGGCAGTAGTTTTTGGGGTTGATTTTCAGTCAATATTCAACCCTAAATGGTCCAACTAGCTCAGCCTTAATGATAGCAGCCCATACCACAACCTCATCTCCACCTCACTGGTGCTTCACTTTAAGTGGTGCCCTGTCTCCATTAGCGATCCAACCCTGGTCCCATCTATCTGGTGTATCAAGAGTCACTCTCATTTCATCTGTCCATAAAAACTTTCGAAAAATCTGCCTTGATGTATTTCTTGGCCCAATCTTGACACTTCAACTTGTGAATCTTCAGTAGCAGTCATGATTCAGCCTCTTTTACCATGACAATGCCTCTGAGCACTTGTCACCTCGTACTTGTGGACACTCCAAGGCAGGCTGCAGCTCTTGAGTATGGAGGCACTGGAGGATAATGGATTCCTGGTAGCTTCACATTTAATTATTTTCAAGTCTTTTGCAGTTAATTTGTGCTTTTTTCCTCACCATCAATTTTTGCGACCCTGTTGACAATTTGCAACAAAACATTTGGTTGTCCGGTGGTCACGCCTCAATAGTTTCACTATTTCAAGAGTGTCGCATCCATCTGAGAGGCATTTTACAATTCCGTTAAATCCTTTTTGTTTAGGCCCATTCATCGAAGATAATGAAGCTGTCTAATAATTATGCAAATCTTCATATAAGATGTTTATCACATTAGGCCACACCCTTTTTACCTTGTTACACAAATACACATCACCTTTCAGGTTCATATGGTTTGGAGTTGGAAAATGTGCATAGAAATAAAGATAAGGTCATAATAATCACTTTCCTAATAATTGTGAGTATAATAGTGCACACAGAGTACACTGTGTATGTATCTTTGTATTGGAATGCGCTCTTCCTTGTAACCAGGCATGTTTCATTCCTCCAGAGACCACTTTGGAAATACGTGTGTGCTTTCCAGTGTATGATTCTATGTGTGTGTGTGTGTGTGTGTGTGCGCCCCCTCCTCTTTCCCCATCTTGTCTGTAAGAATGTGTGTATGCCTTGTAACGATGAATGCCCACTAACGAACACAACCTTTTAGATGGCCCCACGGTTTGTCACTCCCAATCAGGACAATAGAGATCAATGTAAGAGCAAGACGAGGGAAGAGAAGACGAGCAAGAGGAGGAAGTAGAGGAAGGGGAGGGGGCTCGCTGCCTCCAACAATGGCTGCACAGAAAGAAGACAGTGAAACAATAGAGGCTGCACAGCGGCGGTTTTATCTTCGCGGGAGTGCTGAGTGGCGGGGCGGCACCAGACATCGTTAGGGCGCCCCCCGTGAGCTAATTGACTAATCAGGGTCACTCCACGTGTTTTCAACTGTCATGGCCGCCTACACTGGAGGATTGGCATGGCTCTGTGACCATCTGGTGATCCACTTGACATGAGTGTTTAAATACAAGAGGAGGGCATCGTAGTATAAGATGCAAACACTCAGACGCAGATGTACACGGATACACAGGGTGGCTAAAATATGGAGATTGTAGCAGCGCTTTGCAGATTTTCAACATTGCAAACATGCAAATTATGATTAAAATATCAATACTTATTCATTCCCCTTAATTCATTTAAACTGAATTAAATTATGATGAAATTAAACCATTTCTCATTTTGCTGGAGACCTCCCAGAAGCTTCGTCAACAACCCCTGGACCCCAATCATTTTAAAATTGCAGGAAGAGTGGTACAAGGTGAACTCATGCACACACCTACACACACTATAAATACATGGCAAGCAAAGGATAATGCATGGTAGTGATGTTAAGTAAATATAGTAGAGGAAAAGTAGGTAGGGAAAGCATGAACTCGGTCACCGTCAATCATAAGACGAGACACGCCACTTATATAACTTTTCATCTATCACGCTTCCACAAAAGCCTTGCTCTTTTCCTTCCTAACGATTTAAAGCTAACTGGCATCCATTTGATACTACTTACTACGAATGTATTCACTATTTCTATGTAAATTTTATTCTTGTCAGAGTGGAAAAGTCTCTGAAACATCACTTAAAGAATTAGAAAACACTGAAAGTAATTTCCCTAACAATGAAACCCTTTGTAGTTCCCTAGGATCAGTTGACACATCCCTTTAATTCAATAGGCCAAAGTCTGGCATGCATTTAAATTGGATAAAATCATTTTGAATAGTCAGAATTGAAAAATGCAATTAATCAATGATATTTCAGGTATTCAGAGCTCTTTTCTGCAGCTGTAGACAGGGAGGAATGTGATATCTAGCGTAAAATGGCAAAATACCAACGAAATATGTCACAGCAGTCCCTAATGTGTGCCATAAATTTATATCATAAAGATATATGTCAACCTAAAAAGCTGTGTAAACACCAAACACACTCCACTATATCTTTGTGCACGCAAGCCCAGATGCATGATAGATGTACAGACTGTGCAGATGTGTGTGCACTGTACCATCAATGTCGTTTGAAAAACTCATGTCAGCCAATCTAAAACTGTCAGGATCTATGACAAACAACCTTGTTTTTTTGAGTTTTTTGGATTCACCTCTATGGAGCTTCAAGTACAAGATATATGTTTTTTTGTTTTGTTTTTTTTAAAGAATTTCCTGTCCTTTCGCAGGTCTCTATTTTCTAAAGTAAACCTCTTCCACCATGTGCCTCCAGAACAGCTTCAGTGCTCCTTAACATACTTTCTCCCCGGTTCCACCCAAAGAACATTTTGGTGTTTTGATGATAGTGGTGGAAACCGCTGGCGTAACACATCAGTCCAAAATCTCCCACAACGATTCAACTTGGTTGGGATCTGGTGACTGTGAAGGCCAAAGCATATAATTCACATCTTTTTTATACTGATTTAACCATTAAGTGACTCCATGTCCTCTGTATAGATGATTTTCCATTAAATAACAGTTTCTACTTTAGGATTTACTTTTACTGTAATGTACCACCCATCAGTATATGTACTTATTGTCACTTGTTAAATGAAAGGCTCCACAGAGATTCTTTCCGTGAAATGAGAAGTCGACTTTGTGCAGGAGCTTATTTTTTATTTTATTTTTTTCCTTTTCACTTATTCTCCAACACACACTGTCTGTATACAGGTGTGGAAAGATGATTTCTCTATTTGTAAAAATTTCAAAAGCACATGAGGAGTTGTGCTGGCCCATACAAATGACAAAAAATATATTTTCTCATTTTCTTCTATTGGTATCTAGCCATGGTTTTCATTTTCTAGGTTTTGAAATATCCATTTCTGAAATTTCTCCTGCAACCCAAGCACAATGCAAATGAATGGGATTATGTTTGAGGTGCAAAAAGAATCAATAATATTATTTTTTATTCTATTGAAAACTGGTCACAGTGAAGTCTGTGTATTATCCAGAGTAAAATAGACAACTGTTTGGTGTGGAAGTCATTAAAAGTATTGTTTTGTATTGCTGAGAGTAGAGCTGTTGAATGATTATTTTTGTTATTGATTAATCTGCCAACTATTTTCACAATTAATGTATTGCTTGGTAAATAACAAATTAGCTCAAGGAGATATAAAATGTCTTGTTTTGTACATCCATCCCTCCATAAGTAGACAAAGAATGAAGCAAATCCTCAAAGCTGAAAAGATTGAACAAGTAAAAATTAGGCATGTTTGCTTGAAAAACTACATAAATAATGGTTATCAAAATAGTTGCTGAAAAATCAACTCATCATTTCAGCTCTAGCTGTTAGCAACATGAACTGAAGGGAGAATCAAACCTTTAAAAATAGGGATGTCCAAACTATTCCATTAAGGGCCATGTGGCTGCAGGTTTTCATTCCAACCAAGCAGGAGCACACCATGCTCGACTCATTTAATCAACTGAACTCAGTCTTCAGGCAGTTCATTGGTTAAATCGTGCGTTCTTGATTGGTTGGAACAAAAGCCTGCAGGCATGTGGCCCTTTATGGAGTAGTTTGGACATGCCTGCTTTAAGAGATGTCACACAATAGTGGTAATATACAGCCGAAGTGTGCAGAGAGTTTAAACATCTACTGTGCAGGCTTGCTCAGACACATTGTAAGTAGTTCTCTCGGCTGAGCTACTCTACAGTGGCACATTACTATGATATACTTATGCTCTCCATTCATACACTCAGTCATGACGCTGAATCTTATTTAATGTCATGAGCCACATTTGCCTGGAGTGGAGTCCTACAAGTTCAGCTCCGAGAGGAAAGGACTGAAGTCATCTTTCTTTTCCTGCTGTCTCCCTCTGTTTTGGCTCCCTCTGTCTTCCTCTCTTTCCTTCTGTATCTCTCTATCTCCCCCCCTCCGCTGTGATCATGGCACCCCCCCCTCTCCTTTCTCCCACTTCCTCCCTGTCTCTCTCTATCTATGCCTCTCTACCTCTCTCTCATCCCCTCTGCAGTCAGTGAATCCCCTCAGGTTCGACAGCGGGAGACTATTACACTCACAGACGGATTCACTCTCCTCTAATTTCTCTCTGTCCTCTTCCTCCCAGCTCTCCCCCTCTTTCATCATCCCCCTCTTCCTCTCCTCTCCTTCAATTCCTCCTCCTCCACCTCTCCTCTCAGGCCCCCCTCATTCCTTCTCTCCATCATCATGAATGTGTGCATTTGTGCTTTTTTTGTGCGTGCATGCACAGGTCTTCCAATCCTCCCCCCTCTCTCCCTCCCTCCCTCCCTCCCTCCATCCTCTTTCTCTTTCTCCTTTTCTTCAGTCAATATAATTGGCATCGCAGGAGCGCTCCCTGCAGAGTATGCTAAAAAAGCAAGCACAAAAACAGAGGGAGAGCAGAGAAGGAGGCAGGAAGGGAGAACGATGTGAATAAAGGCAAAATACAGAGAAAAAGCGAGAGGGCAAGACAGGAAAGCAGAGAGCTATGTAAAAGTGATGAGAGGGAAGGAGAGATAAAATATAAAGAATAAAAGACGGAACAATATATAAAAGAGAAGAAGAGAAAAAGAGAAGAACAAAAAATACTATAAAGGATAGTGTGGGAATGAGGAGAAACATGAAGAAGAAGAAAGCAATGAAGCAATGGAGAAAGAAAATAGGTGAATAAGGAATTAAAAAGATACAGGGATAAAGAAAGAGATTGTGAGAGGAGCAGGAAAGGAAAGAAGGGACAATAGCTTCAAAAAAACCAAAGAAATTGAAAAAAAAAAAGTGAAGCCAAATATAAAGACCATGGGAAAAGATGGGAAAGGACAAAAACAAACTGACAAACAAAAACAAACAGAGAGGAAAGATATGAGAAGAGAGGACACAACGAGAAGAAGATGCAGGGGGAAAAAAAAGACAAAAGGAGACACAGACAAGAAAATGAGGATGAAAAATAGAAGAAAAGTCTTGACCATAGCAATCAGCAACCATGAGAAACCGAAGCGCTTCCATCCAGAAACCAGCCAGCCACTCAAAGCAAATTCAGCCATATATCTCCTCTTGACTAGACACACAAGTGCCAAACCACATTAGACTGCAAGACAACCACCCTGAAATAAGCCAGACCTCAGTCACAGCAGCACCCTCTCTCTGTCTCTGCCTCAATAGGCTCTCTGCAGGTTTCAGAAGGAATAATTGAATTTTCTAAGTTATAGGCACTGCTTTAAATGTAAAAGTGCATGTCTTATCAGCCTATGTTACAAATTGATGAGTCAGCAGAGAAGAGTATTACATTATCAACATGTCCTAATTAGGCAATGTCAGTGGCAAGAAACCTTCTTGCCAAACTAGTATGTTAATTCTATATTGATGTCATGTACTGAATGTTTGGTATCATATTCAAGTAAAGCATGTCTTGTCAAAATGCATATGTTGTATATGATGTATAATGCTCCTGTAGTCACATAATTAGTTGCCTTGAATAAACTGAAGTTTGAATGGGAACTTTGATCTTTGAACATCCTTGTATAGCTTTTATTTGCATATGCAATCAATGTCAAGTTTGGTTTGCATGCCTGATCAAAGAGTGTCTGTTGTCTGCCCCAACTGTACCAAAGGTAATCTATATATATATATATATATATATATATATATATATATATATATATATATATATATAATATATATATATATATATATATATATATATATATATATATATATATATGTATATACAGTATATATATATATATATATGTATATGTGATCAAGGGATATCGAATGAGCATTTATGTGTATAAAAGATGACTTGGGTACTCTGCAAACTAACGCAGCTTTGTTACATTGTTAATAAAGTCTATGTGATCCACAAGTTCTGAGTTTTTAAAAAATCTTTATGCTGCATTGGGAACCCACCACGCTAGATGTGATGATTTAAAACTCAAGAGGAAGAAGCCAGTGAGTGTCCTGCTCAGAGAAACTTAACTAACCACCTGCAAGCCATTCAATTTGAAGAAATGCAGGTCAGAGGAGTGCAAAGATCGCTCACATTATAGTACTTACATTGCTGAAGATTACGACATCACATGACTTCAGGCTAATGAGTTTCCCACTAATGAGCTAATGAATCTCCTGCTGCCACTTGGGGAAGCCTTGTGAAGTCTAAATGTGACACATGTAGGGCTGCAACTAACCTTTGTTTTCATTATTATTAACCCGTCAATTATTTTTGGATTAACTGATCGCTTGTGTCAGAAATAAAATGAAGACAAATGTCCGTCACGGCAACAGAGCAGAAACCCGGGGATGTAAAATTGCTTACTCTGCCTGAACAGTCGTCACAGGTGTCAAATTTACAGACACGAAGCTCAGAAAAGAAAATAAATCTTCGCACTTTAGCAGCTGCAACGAGCAATGACTTTGCTGGTTTCACACATTACTTTGCCTGTTGAAGAGTTTCTGCTTTTTTGAATGTGCCAAAATACAACATAAACTACTTCTTAAGAGAAATACAACTATAATATATACAAAATATGCATTGCTTTCGGTGGGTGCAAGCATACTCAAATGAGCGCATGTATCACCAGCAGGCATAATGCAGTTGTTGTTGTTGTGCTATTTCATCAGGGGTAAATTTGCATGGTCTGAACTCTATTGCTCTGCTAGACCCAATCTGTTCCCTGAGATTATGTAGTGTAGACACATCTAATATGATATATCACATACACACAACAAAACCATATGAAAACAGTATGACAGTGTACAGAGTTCAAGGATATATGGAAAGAAATGTGATCCATCTATGCGGTGGTATGTGAATAAATCAATGTGAAATCAATATTTATATTCTATATTTGTATTTGTGATAGATTAAGCAGGTCCAAACAAACCATGTCAGAACTAGATGCATCTAGTATTCACAACTTTTAAGTAATCAGGATCACAAACTTCTGCATCACATGCAAAGAAATTACGATATCTGCTTTTATGTCCTGATGCAATCTCTTTGAGCCGTTAGCATCGTGTAGAGCAGATTTCCTTACAAAATATCCCTTGATGGGACACTGTAAAAATGCAGCACAAGGGCCCTTAGAGGCTGAAAATCTCCTTTGGTAATAGTGTCATTTGTTTATGGTAATTACTTCATTGTCAAAATGTAGCAAGGGTTTACATTTCTTACAAAGCTACAAATAGAATACTATAAAACTGCCAAAAGCAACTTATTTGCGATTCAGTATAGCTAATAAAAATTCAGAAATTATGAATGGGCAGTGTAATAAAAAGGACAACATGAAATTATTTGTTAAGGAACATGAAGTCCAATTTTGTTTACTAAAGGAGAAATGATGAATAAAACATTACATGGCCTATCGTACCGTACTTCTAACCCTGGCCTGCTGTGTAATAATCTAAGAGGAGACATGCAGGACAAAGAAACGTATCATACAGTGGTGGAAAAATAAGACGTCTAATACAGACGTTGCACACATTTTCATATTTTTAAAGGCTTTAAATTTAGGTTTATTTTAAGGCTTTTGCATTTTAAAGACCCGTAGATGCTCTCTCTTGCTGTGTATTTCTTATTTCGCCTCCGTCTCCTCTGACTCTGCTTCTCTCCCACTCTTTGTGTCTCGTCCTTCTTCCCTCTATCTAATCTTGCTTTCTGAAGCCACGGAGGCAACAACAAAATAAAAAAAAAGAAGAGGAAGAAGAAGTAGAGGACAGACTCTATTCTATTCAAATCCAAAGCTGGGAGAGCAGACTCAAATCCAACCCAATCGCATTTATAGCCAGGTTCCGCTCCAAATGGCAATTTGTCGACTATCTATTGGCTTGGACACAGGGGCTCCTGTGATTGATACTCCGACTACAACAGAGCTGAGGGAAAAAACAGAGCAGGAGGAGACACTGAAAACATGTTGATGTGATTGTTTTTCCTAATTTTATAATCACTATATTTCCGGTTCTGTTACTAGTATTCATAGATTTAACCTCCCTCACTCAGTCAGTCAGCACACCACTTTGTTCCAGTCTGAAATATCTAAATAAATCTTTGCTTGATTGCCATGAAAGTTTATATAAAGATTCATGATTGTCAGAGGACCTTTCCTTTAGTGTCACCATGAGGTTGACCTTTGTGGTTTTCGATTGATTGGCATGATCGCCAATTTGGTTATCTTTATTGTTGTTTTCAGGCCAACATTTTAATATGTCCAGTAGTTTCCTTTATAAACAAAAACCTGCAAAAATTAACATTCCCAGCTGTACTGTTTAGTGTTAATTAGCAAAAATTGGCATGCTAACACACTAAAGTAACATGGCTAACACAGTAAACATTATACTCGCTGAACATCAGCGTGTCACATTTAGCTCAGAGCACTGCTGTGCATAAACAGGGCCTCGCAGAGCCATTTGCATTGACAGTTGACTCTTAATCTTGTTCTATCATGAAAACCATATTTCTGTGCAAGTCCGTGTGTCAGAAGCACGAGGGATAAGTACTCCAGATAAATGACGCTCTACATCACATCGATTGTAGCGTGCAGGATTGTAAGGTTTGAAAAAAAATCATTACTGACATTAATTGTGAGTCTATGACAATTCTCATTCACACAGATTGCGGTTGAATCAAAGGCAACTACGCTTCCTTGTCTTGCCTTGATGATATTTCAAACACTCAACTGGAGACTCTTATAGCCGACAGATGAAAGGTTTTTTTTTCTTTTAAAACAACTTCCTGTCCATTTACCTTGGACATACTTTTAGACATAAATTACTCTTAATGACTCTGTGTGTCATTACTTGACAGATTGTAAAGGGTCTTGTCCTCTACTATCCTCCTCCCTCCTCCTTTCTCTCTCAGCCTAACCGGTCAAAGCAGATGGCTGCCCACCTAGAGCCCAGTTCTGCTCGAGGTTTTTTCCTATTAAAGGAGTTTTTTTATTCTTGCCACTGTGGCCAAGTGCTGCTCATAGGGGAATGTTAGTTCTCTGTAAATTAAAGAGTTCGGTCTCGACCTGCTTCATGTGAAAAAATGCCCTTTTGTGATTCAGTGCTATATAAATAACATTGACTTGACTCCTTCATCACATCAAGTGCTATAGAGGCGTTTAAAATCAATAAATCATTATTGACGTCAATCTTTATGAAAAGCATGAATCATCCAGATCACAGAGGGCGACTAAACTTGATGTCTGACCTTAAAATACATCTAAAACTCTAAACTGGAGGCTTTTTGAGGACAACTCAAAGTTCTGTCACCTTGGATTCAGTACAAAAAAACCTGTTACAGTAAGCAAACAAGACAATTCCCAGAAGACTGACAGAACTTTGAGGGGGTTTTTTTTGCCTCCCAGAAGACTGACATCTCATCTACTGGCCTTTAAAAGTATCTTCTTGCATAACATCTGCTGCTACAGTATATCTCTGTGTGGATAAATCTCTACACTATCACTGTCATGGTTAGGGATTCCCCCTTGGGCACCACCAGTGCTTAAAAATGTATGGCACTCTGGGATAAATCATCCGACAAATGGCAGGTGTTGCATCACTTCTTCTTTTTAATGGATTCACTTGTCTGACAGTGAACATGTTTGTTACTTTTAAAACTGATGTATAAATAGTTATCTTATCACACTGTCCATTACGTCTGGCACTCTGAATAATTAATGTTTATGTTGGTAATATCTAAGACAAGCTTTATGGAGTGTTTTCAAAAGAGACACCATATGATGCCCAATGATCTTTGTCAAATAAATGCATATTTTTCTTACTTATTCCTACAGTGAGGCATATTTCAAATACATCAGCCCATTTAGTTTGGATAATTGGATATTTGTATGCGAGTGTGTGCATGTCTCAGCATGTGTTTCTATATAGAGTAAGAAGTTAATGAGAATCATTAATGGGATATTTATGAATAATTAATGGGGTATTTGTTTTGTTCGCATGTCTGCGTATCTGAGTGCGTCCTACCAAATGACCCCAGCAGATTATTCGTACAAATGTTTGACAGTGTCTCCTGAATAAATATTCCTTCATCAGGTTTTTCTTGATTGAAATTGAAGATGTCAATCCTAATCCAGGTGAAGCTTTCAGATTTCATTTCAAACAGCGCATTAGCGTTTTTCTTTTTTCTTTTTTTTTTTTTTGGGGGGGGGGGGCGTTAAGTGATTCAACTCTGACAGGGAATTTGACAGCAGTAGTTGATGGAGGAAGAACCAAATTGGAAGAGTGACAATTCTGGAAAAAGATGACATCGCCTCCTCTTACCTCCTGTTGTCACGCCTACACTATAGTAGCATGTCTTCTGTAAGTACTGGTAGCTGTTATTACATACTGTATGCTGTGGCAGACATCTATTGTTTAGGGAATATGTGCCAGTCGATGTATGACGTGCTGGTTGGAGATAATCTGAAACTGCCAGTAAAAATGATTGGACTTTTGTAGATGGGATTCCCGTGCATCTTAACATGATGGCTATTTAGCTGATGTTTTAAGCCGAAGCCAAACACAATGACTGAGCGGACATTGTAGGAGTCTGGCATCTCAGCCAAGGACACATTTACAGGACTCGCAACTAAAATGGAGCTTAAACATTAATTTCAGTTATTGTGCTGTCTCACTCGGGGCCGGGGACCTTGACTTAAGTCATGAAAAAAGGACTTGAGACTTGACAGACAGCTTGAATATGTCCTTATCAGACCTGTGAACTACTAAAGGATTTGGTTTCTGCTAGGTAACAAATATTAACACAACTTTAATAAAGGAAAGTAATGTGTAGTGTTAACAGTCAGCCTTCAGACATTTTCTATCTATTGAAGTCTAAAGTCTATTTCAAACATATCTGTGACATTTTATTTAACACGTGTTGTTTAGATTTCACTGAATCCATCATTCCTTACAGCCCAGATTATCCTGCATCTTCCAGCAGGCTATTTCAGAAGCTCTTTACATAACATCGGCATTATTAATGACCACCTACTCTGACTGGCTGGGCATGTTGCCCTCACCTTCACCCGCAGCCAATTGGAATACTAAGTAATGAATAATGAAAATGTGCTTATGCTGCACCTTTACCAGGAGTAAAGGCTGCGGATGTAAGACAGTGTATAGCTATCTATGAACTGGAGTATGATCATGAATGGGAAGAACCTGCTGTTTTGCAGTGGTGAGATTTCAACAGGATATTTAGATCGTGTCTATGTGCTCTAACAAAGTTAAAGTCTCTTTTTCCACAGCTTTATCACAGATATATTATATTCCTTTAGCTGAGTAACAAAAAGTTGTTTTAAAACTCCTGTCAGCATACTGAGTCTCATTAAGCAGTCGGCTGTAAAATGTGCAGAATACACACAACCATTTGCTGATAACAGAGGAAAGATTGTCTCCAAATGAATTTTAGCCATAACTGACGTAAATTTCCACCCACTGAAAACCTGCATCCAGCAACACTTCCAGTGTCCTGTTTTGCTCATTTTTGACGTAGTAACTTCAACACTACTCACACTTAAGCCTAGAGTCATTTTACAGCACAGGAAGACGATTTGACTCAGTCTGACAATATTTGGTCTTGATCTGCCTGCTACCAATTAAATCAAACTTTTATCATACCTTTAGTGAAGGTCCTTGATTGCTCAGTTTACTGTATGAATAATAAAATATTCCAAAACAACATATCTGATAAATTGAAATATAGTGGCAGTTTAAACCCATTAAACCAAAGTAAATTACAAAACTGGTGATGAATGACATTTCATTACTGTATATTTTGTATGTGGATGAATGACAGATTTTTTTTTTAAACTTGAACTTGATGTCCTGATTAACTCCAAGCACTGACTCTGATTCTTTAATGGATTTGTATTAATGTCTATTCCTAAAACCAGATCCCCTTTAACACTCGCTATGCACTATGGGATGGCAGGTCACACGAGGTTGACATGCTCTTCATGTTTGCCCCATCTGGTTGTGACACACAACAGTATGAAGAAATGTTGGCATGTAGCCATTTCACCACAAGCAACTGACCCTGTGACGTAAATGACCCTTCCTTTGCTCTTTGTCCTTTCAAACAAAACCTTGGTGAATTGTACCGGGGAGGTTGATGAAACCAGGCCAGCTCTGACTCTTTCAGCCCTGGAGGGGAAGAACTAGAAAATGTCACCGAACCCTTCAAACAACAACAAAAAGATACTCTCTCAGGCACGCCGCTGAGCACTG